>NC_061513.1:163187239-163204739 GCF_022539505.1 Lolium rigidum | reverse complement strand
CCTCCTGGACTTGCTTGAAGTCATCCTCCATGGTGATTGCTGCATCCACAAGTTCCTGAAAATTCTGTGGCCTTCAACATCCTCAACTGCATCCTGAAGTACGGATGCACACCCCTCAGAAATCTCTTCTTCCTTTTCTCCTCAGTGTTAACCTCGTCTCCAGCAAAACGAGACAATAATGGTCTTCTCCTTCTGCTCCTTCTGCTGAAGATTCTCAAACTCCCTCCTTTTCAGTTCCATGATGCTTTCTGGAACATGAGCATCCCTAAACTTCCTTTTAAACTCCTCCCAGGTAAACACTCTACCAACAGGGTGTACAACCACAATGTTGTCCCACCAGGTTGCTGCTGGCCCACATAACAAATGTGTTGCATATCTAATATTCTCCTCATCATTACATCCTACGGTGTTCAGCTTCCTCTCAGTATCCATTAGCCAATCCTCGGCATCCATAGGTTCGGGTGCGGATGCGAAAGGAACTGGTTTAGCATTCTGGAAGTCGGATAAAGTGACTCCTTGATTCTCAGGCCTCTCAACCCTATTCCGTTGCAGAAGTTCCTGGAAGAATTTATTCTGCTGTTCTATCATGATATGCTGCCTTTCCTCCATCATTTGCATATATTGCATAAATTCTGTTGTGTCATTGGAGGTGGTGGTGGTGGAAACTGTGCTCCTGGAGCTGCATCAGCTTCTTCTTTCTGCTTTGCGTCACGTTCGAGGCCCAGAGCCTCACTCTCCTCACCATGCGGTCCTGACATTTCCCCCTAGCACTGTTACACAAAGCGAAACTCATAATTACTCCATGCGCAAGTTTTTTGAGCTCAACTTTGTGCACAGAACTAGTCACGCAATGAAAATCAAGAAGCAAATCCAAATCACACAGAACATATACCTTGTTTATACATAAACAAGTAGTTTTACAATACCCTTAAAACTATGTGAGTATGCAACTCACTTATTGGATGTAGCTTACAAATTTACTTAACTAATATACAATATAATACATATGGTACATAGTATTTCACTCTCGCCTCCATTGGTAGTCCACTACTCATAGTCTTGTTCCCAGTACATTCCAGGCATCCACCCGGTTGAACGAGTTGTCCTCCTGATGGTATCCGGAACATACGGCCTTCCAGTTGGTTGATAGTCAGAGTCTGAAGAAGATCCGAGGGAGAAATCTATCATCATGAAATAATTATTCAACGATGCATATGTATCCCCTGTGGGATACTCCTCTTCCTCGACAGACACATTTCCGGTGTATTCGGAAGTGTTCATATCGAAAGGTCCTCACATTCCCATACTTCTGAAAAATTCCTCCCTCTTCACCTTACATGTCTTCCCATCATCGGGATCTGACTCAATGACTATGGGATTCTCCTCATAGTCCCCCACTCCATACTGAAAGTTTCGGTATTGGTTTATGGCATCAACGTCTATCTATGGGTCACATCGAATCGGATCAGATTCGGTACCCATGAATGGTTCGAAACGCCACCCTGTAGAGTTTTCTATTGGGGTGACTGAATGTCTTGCATTCCCGGACTCCTCTCCTGATTCATAACCTCCATAGGAGCTACTAGGAAAATATCTAGGTGTTGGTGGGTTTGGTTCTAGTTCACAGGCATCTATACTGATGTAATCACCAATAGAGTATACCGGTGTACGAGGTTTATTTTCCATAGGTTCTTTGCCCTTGGATTCTTCTTTTGGGTTCGGTAAACTCCTCCAACATGGTATCAATTGCACCAACCAGATGGCGATGCATTTGAAAGAAAAAGGTTAGCAGATTCCTACAGTTATCCATATATTTGGCTGCTTATGCAGGTTTCTTTCTGGCAAATTTGAAATGGTTTAGTGTAGGATCCTCATCCTCCTCCATGTGTGGTATATGGGCAAACTCGGAGCCAATAAGATCTTTTGTCTTATGCTCATGTATTACGGTTATGGCTATAAGGATAGCTATATGGTAGGTTGTTCTAATAGTTCTTGCCTCTCCTGCAGGCATTAGTGGGCTCATCCCTAATTCTGCAGGTAGTTGGAGTCCAACTCTGCATTTGGCTAACACTGAGCCATCATAGTACATATACTTCATCACTCGAATCTGAGGATCACACCCAAATTCGAGCAACAAAGCACGCAGTATGTCCGCAAGTCCTCCATCATAGTTATCCAGATTTGATGTCTTCACCTTAACGTTTCATCCCGGACGTGAGCTTGCCATGTCAGGCTGTGGATAAGAAATGATATAGTATTAGTAATAATGCGTCATAATAGTAATAATAAAGAATTATCGCACTAAAAGATATGAGTGTATTATTCTCAAGTGAATAGACATCATATTTTTAGAGAATCCTTTACTACTTCTATTTGACTCCTACAGGCCTTCCCATTAACTATGTTCCAACCTAAGATCAAAGCTTTTGCTCTAATACCAACTATAGTGACCCTGCATTCCACTGCATGTTCTAGTATGCTGGTCGTGGATATAACATGTGCGAAGTACCAATCCGCAAATATCACATCCCTCAGAGTGGTACAACAGAAACATAGCTGGTCCAAACTTACTTAATATTATTACAAGCCAAAAATGTACATCATAAGGGAGCTCCTCATGGGTCCGTAGAGGATAACTCAGGAGTTCCAGTTGAACTCTACAAAGCCTACGAACTAGTGGTAGAACTAGGCTTAGAACCATTACTACTCGAGCAGCTCTATTCTATATTGTTTGGTGCTGCTTGACTACTACTAAAGTAACCCTATTATCTTAAGCCTCATCCTCAGCTTCCTCAGCTCTGTACTCGATCAGGTAGTCCACCCCTTCGATGCCTCCCGAGAGATCTGGCTCCTCGTAGTAGACATCCTCTGTGTACTCAGCTTCTTCGTTGTTCCCCTCCGAGCTGTTCTGGCAATCTAAGCACGTGATTTAAAGAGGGATGAGTACGAGCGTACTCAACAAGTTCATTATAGGAAAGAAGTGTTTAATGCACTAGCTACGGCCATGAACCAGAAAGTCCAAGGCAATGCAGGTTTTTGTAATCATTTCTTCAAAAGGTTGTTTTATTCTGAAGAACTATGTCCGCCAGCCTTCACCGGGTGCCTAGAACTTCATGGAGTTTCTCGTTCGCAGTTCCAAACCCGGAACAGGGAGTGACAAGCCACAATTTGATACACTCTGCAGAGGTGTATTACTTTACCCATAAGAGATTTATCCTTGTTACCAGCAGAGTCTAGTTCTCATCCACACTTCCTTGGTGTGAGGCCAGGTATAAGTCATAGCTAATCACTGGGCCTTCCCGCGACCCCGTATACCCACCCTTTTGTAAACCACTGGCCACGATCCTGGGCCAGCCTGTTACAATCCATCATAGATACAACCCGCAGTAGAAGCTTTGAGGGCTTCCTCCCCGCCTAAGCATCTGCATGCTGGCCACCTGCAGTTGTATCCGTTAGTATGCGTGAGCGAAAAGAACAGTTGACTACTCCATCCCACTCTGGATCTTATGGTAAACACGGGTATTACGACGCAAGAATCACTGAATGACATTTGTTGTTAAGTCCTATGTGAATATAAACCCATTGCAATGGAACCTCCACCGAACTCATCCATGGTTCCATTGCCCACCACATAGTCATATTCATAATTATGAAAGTAATACTTTTCTTTTGATGCAAGAGTGATAAGTATAGTACTTTGCAAGTAATTTGGTAAAAATACTCAAAGTGGCATGAGCAAGCGATGAACTTGCCTGAATACTGCAAGATATTGCAGTTGGATGGTGTGGACTGACCCTTGTCCTTGGTTTCTGAAAGATAGCATCATTGCCCGATAAGAGCAATGGTTAAAGATCCAATTGATGCATGCTTTTAGGGTTTTAAGGTTGTCCCCCCCAGTTGGTGTTTTTAGGGTTTTAATTTAATTGTCCAGAGTTTTAGGATTAAGAAAGATTTATGATTCCTCCTTAAGAGTAATTTAAATAATCTTTTTGAAGTGTTTCAAAGAAAAGCCATGTCAAATAAATATTCATTTACTTTGTTGATTATTAAGAAAATATGAGGGTTGGTTTAATTCCTTTATTTATTATTATTTCCTTGATGTTGAATAGTTACTTTTTGTATATTTCTTAACAATCATTTTTCACTTTGGTCCAACTTTCCTTGGAAAGATTTGTTTTGAATACAGCACAATTTTTAAAGTGGTCTACATATTTTAATTTATTTTTTTAGAGTTATTCTAGGGGTTTTGGATTATTGCAAATTTTCAAATTAAATTGGCTAGTCAAATGACCAAAGTGCCCCTGTGCCTACTGGTCAGGCCGACCCACTTGGTTAGGTCGGACTAGTCCACCTGGTCCGGCCAATCCGGCCTCACTCGACCCCCCTCTCTCTCTCTCTCTCGCTCGCGTCAAACCCTAACCCTAAAATCGCTCTCGCGATCCCCTTTCCGCCTCCACGGTCGTCGACCAACTCCGGTCGATTCCAGCGGTCCTGGACCTCACCGTAGGTCGCAACCGACGCACCCCACGATGTTGCTGCTTCCTATCCGCGTCGATTTGTAAAGGACGGCGCCTCCCTCTTGTCCCCAACCCCTACCGCAACTAGGTTGCAGCGATCTCCGACGATGCGCGTCGGGCTGGCGTTCCAGGGCTTCCTGGAGCTGCTCGGTGGCTTGCTGGTGGCGTGCTGGTTGCTGCGGCGCTCGGCGTGGCCTCACTTGGCCGCGGATTGGCGCTACCGTGGCCGGTCCGTGCCGCCTTTCCGCCATGGCTACGTCTACAGTGCTCCAGCTCCAGGTACGTGTTGCTACTCGCCCTCTCTCGCTCCTCCTTCATCTCCTTCCTCTGGATGCACTGGCCAGCTCCCCTTCTCAGGGCACTGACCCTTCCAGTACACCTGTGCTAGCTCTATTGCTGCTACTTCCATGCTCCTCCTTGTTATGATCTTGTTGGATTGCTGCTATTGCTTGGCTATGTTGTTCTAGTTGCTGCTGCTAGTTGCTGCTCCCATTTACCTCTGTGAGGTTTTCCTGGCTAACTGTTGCTAGCAGTTCTTGCTTTAGCAAGTGCCAGTGGTGCTGGTGAATCCATGATAGGATTTGATATGTTGTGCTTGTGTTGCCTATTGCTGTGGTGCATCAATTCCTTGTTGATGTGCTTGTGGATACAATTATAAAATTATGGTGTTTAGCTGTTACTGCTATTGCAATTGCTTGCAGTTGCTCACCAATATTGGTGGCTGCTGATACTTCTGCCTATGTATGCAGGCTTTGGATGATCCAGTGATCATCACATGCTATTCATGTACTTACTGCTTCATATACATGCTTTACTTATTATCCTATACTACTGCTTGGTCTATGAAGCTCCTCACCATGTACTGGTGGTTGCTTATGCTTGTTTAAGCATACTGGTGGTTGTGGTGATTTACCTGATGCATGTATAGCATATTTGTATGCTTGTTCTTGCTTGATATGTTTATCTGAGAAGCTTTGCTTCATGATTTCATATATTTGGAATGAACTGCTTTATGCAGTGATGATTTCCTTGTTATTTTGTATAAGTTTGGATGGAAACCAACTACTGTTGGTACCCCAACTTACTTTTGAACTTTCTGGAGTGATGATAAATATTTATTGCTGGTTTCTTTATATTAATGGGTAGTTTTTGTGACCCTAGAAGTAATCTACTGCTAGATATGGTTGCTCCTACCAATTGGGATGCTTTCTGTGCAAGGCTCAAGCTTACTGGTGATCAATTCTTTGATTCCAGTAGCCTTTGATGTTGAAAAATCATATAGACAATAAATGTCTATTTTTCTGATGGTTATTGCTAGGCTAGTGCTGCTAGGTAATTCTGGTTAGGCTTTGCAGTTGATTAAATCCATATTGGATTCTCTTCGTTGTGCCACTATGTTGGTTCATCTAGCATACCCATGGTTCTATATGGCTTGTATCTCTGGCCTCTCCCTTATTGCCAGCATCACATGGTCTAGGACCAAGTGATGATGAACCAGGGTAGCCTTATCCTATGGCTTTGTGTGTTGCTGCATGATGTGCAAGTATGAGCAAAACCATTTGCTTGCTCATGGATTTTGTGGTATACCTCACTCCAGCTCCTAGATAATTGTTGATGTAGAGGTTTTGCTTCTACTGGTGATGTGCTTGTGATACTGCCCTTCTCCTACTTTGGTTGTTCTTGCAAGTTCTTCTAGCTACCCATGTTTCTGGTTTGTGGCTAAGTGGTGTTCTTGAGGATGAACAATTATGCTGTTGGATGAACTGCCGATCTGTTGATCCAGTTTCCTGGAACTCTTCATTTATATGGTTGTGTCCTGCTCCCATTGGTCGACAGCAAGGTCTTGGCTGTGCTGACTAGCCTATTTGGTTGTGTTGGTGTTGGGCATGCACTGATCCTTGTGAGCTGTGTGCTTGCTTTGGGTTGGGACTTGTTCCCTTGCTAGCTTGGATCAGCTCGGCTGTGCTATGCTTATCTGCACTATTTAATTATTTCTAATAGCCAAGTGGCTTTGCCACTTGGTTCAATGCGAATCTTTTGTGTTTGTTGTTGTGTAGGTTTTCGAAATGATCAAGAACATCTGGATACTCTACATGATCATAAGGAGATGAACAATAGCTAGGGTTTTAGTGTAGCTACATGTAATTTTCCTTTTTCTTGTTTGATTTAATTTCTTATTGTTGTAATATAAAATGATTATGTAATTGATAATGTATGTGTGTTTGATAATCAATAAAGCTCAAGTTTCACTATATTGAGCTTATATTTTATTTATTTTATCTTTTATCTCAATTTGTATGAATATAATATTATTGTTTGAATTAGATAATACCTTATTCAATTTGAATTGTTTGAGTTTGAATTTGAATTCAAACTCATTTACTTTCTCAAGTTTCAATCTAACTCAAATGATGATTATTTACTTTGCAAAACCTTAATCAAAAGAGGTCATATCAAAGTTTATCGCACTCTCGAAACCCTAAACCCTAGATGGTGTCGAGAGAGAAACTTGATCCCCCTTATGTGTTTTATGCAATAAAGCGCGAAATTTCCCCAGATTTTATGATGAGATGCACATCCCTTTCCTAAATCCACCCCGCAACTGTCTCGAATTTTGGGATGTTACAATAAACCACACTGCCACTGACATATTCCCTCATTTCCACCTCACCACTTCCAACTCTTCGGACTATAGACCCAGAGTTTGGAGCATTATGACCTGAATTTTGAAAACTCGATACCATCACACGCCCCATTCCCATGTCCCTCGTTACCATTTCCAGTATCATCTTGGTCCTCAGAAGAAGCAGCAGGAGGAGCGTCCTCACCATTCCCCAGCTCAGGATCACCTTCAACTTCAAACAACAACTGATAAAACTTAGCATGGGAGTGACAATACCTCCCCCACTAGGATTTTGCTAGGATCCTTGCATCTGATTCTAACTCTCACTACCCCAAAACAGTCTTTGAAAACACTTAGGCAATCAACTTCTTGAAGGATACCACACACAAAATAGTTTGGTCAATTGAACTCTACTCACACCAAGGAGGTTGCAGACCATAAACCTTCATCACATATCTTGCATTACAGCCACATGATCAAGGTCATCATTCCATTCTTCAACTTTCACCCAGACACCTGACTTGGTCAGGCCAAATCTGGGATATCCAATGACTTGCTCCACTAGTAAATTTGGTGCAAATTTCACCAAGTAAGACCACTATGTGAGCTATCTGATTTTACATGGCCAGTAAGTTCTGTAAATGCCAGCAAATTCCTTAGCTAGCTATGGCTTGGTAATGTTCCCCTCTTCCATGATCACTAAGCCACAATTCTTCGTGGTAGCAATTGGATTCAACACTACTCTAGGGAGCTCAATATGATAGAACCCCAAACCATTTGTAGCAATCCCAAGAATTTTTGCCATCTGATGATGCCTTTTCTTCATATGACACTCTTCAACATTGTGATTTGTAGCTTTTCGGATGAAGCAGAAAGCCTTCTTGCCACAAGACTGCTTGAAATGCCCAGGCTCCCCACAACCCAAGAAAATAGTGTCAACATAGCTCATCTGTGTGTTGACACTCAGATTCCAGTTATCATTGCTACCATTCCCCTTTTTCTTATGGGTTGGTTTAGTTGGCTGACTCTCTTTTTCTGCAGCTTCACCCTCTAGATCCTGCTTGTTCTGAGATAAATCACCAGAGTTTGGAGCTACCCACTAGTTGGATTTGTACCCATACAACTGTGGATGGAAAGGAGGGAAAGGGCCAAGAAACCCCCAAGGAGGAGGCATCCCACCAGGCATGAAACCATATGGTTGGGGAGGAAAAGGTAAGTCAAATAGACCTTGGAAATCTTGAAATTGTTGTTGCTGATGTGGTTGTTGTTGCTGCTGCAAGTTTTGTTATTGTTGGTTCTGCTGCGACTGCTTCCAACCATCACCTCTCCCTGCGTTTCCGCCTCCCATACCTCGATCTGGCATACTGATTATACTTTGACTCAATGTTACCAATTTCTCTCCACAAATCTCCTCAACTAGGTCATCCTCCTCTACCCCCAGATAGCATAAACCTCACTTCAGATTCTCTAACTTGCAAGTGCAAACTCAGAGGTGAACAATACCTCTGACTTGAGCTTAATTTCTGTCGTTGGATTTAAACCTAATGATTCAGATCTATCGCTACAAGACAATGAACAGTCCCGGTAAACAGTGCATGCTACAGTACTGTCGCTACAGTGAAATGCATCCGTATTGTTTTCTGCATATTGGATTGATCTCGGCCCTTCAATTAAGATCTGATGATTGCGATGACAAGTCAGCGTACTTTAGCTCGGTGACTTGTCTTCACCAAGTTAGAGAATCCGCGCCGCATAAACATGGCCTCTCCGGAGGAAGTGGTGGCAGAGGAGGAGGGACACGAACCCTAGGAGATGCCTAGTGCTTTATACCACACCTCTTCCATCTAGCAGAGTTGTTGGGATTTTCTGGAATATGCCAAAGTTGAGGAAAAAGGAGCTCCATCTTATTTTCTCCTTCACGTGCCTCCGGCTCCACCTCATTTTCACTCTAGAATATTTCAAATGTGTATGTTTTTTTTCATACCACGGGAAAAATTGTTGCAATGTTCAGAAAAATGCTGAATAATCTACTTGATTGTGTTCTCGTTGCGATCAGATGCTCGAGAATTAACACCTAAATCACATGGGATATTGCATGACTTTGACCTAGGACCTAGGTGACCTGCGTAGCACCATACTCCTTATTCACGGGTGGTAATCAGTTTTCCTCCATCTTTCCTCTCTTTCCTTTGACATTGCTTTCATGTTTCTTGGTACGTAGAATATATGAAGAATCTTCCTCGCAATGACGACAGTGTGTTGATAATTGCACTTATATGAATAAACCACTAAGCCAACGGAACGCGCCATGTCGTTCTCACGAGTGTCTCGTACCTGTTTGTGCGTCCTCCTTAATCAGCATAGGTTAGTCCAATGATGATGATGCTTCGTTTGCTCGTATCCATTGTTCTTACTACATATTCCTTTTGTGAAAGCTAACTAACAGGCCTGCTACGCCAGCGATCGATCTCCAACACAACTGAAGCATCTATCTTTGGAACGCGTGTCCGTTGGCATTATTGAAAGAAGAACGTGGTACGTTATTTTTCACTTGTCCAATCTATATCTCGAAGGAATATGCTTAGGATATCTCCATTCCGGATTAGGAGTAGACCAAAGCCGAAAGATGATGTTCAGGCCGGCGATCGAGGGAAGAAAATATAACCACAGGAGCCACACACAGTAGCCGTGTGGCATTTGCATTCGTGTAAAGTTTGCCACTTTATGCTCGGCGGAAGATTGGGGGAAATATTGACAAGTGAAAGCGAGACCAGCAGGAGCTAGCAAAATACGATCGCCATTTTCTTATAGGGCGTAAAAAGGGCCGATCTTGGCACCCAATCTTGTCGTGTTGGAAAGTATTTCACTGGATAGAATAGTGTGTGCTCATGTGTCAAGGTCTTAGTTTTTGTGTAGAGAAGTGGAGGTGACAGAGGGAAAGGCCTGGTTGCTGTCTAGCTGTAAATACGCAGGGTTCCATGTTAGGCACTGTGCATCTGCTGTTCACACACATGGTGTCTGTCTACTCCTCGCGATCTGGACAAGGAAACACTGGAGATCTTTCGGTTACTTTGCCCGTTGGTGAGCACGAGCGCAAAAAGGTTGGTGGAGTTTTCTCAGGAGCAGTGTGATTAAAATGCATATGCTAAGTGGCATTAGCATGGCATAGTTCCTACCTAATGTTAGCACACTGAAACCTGTTTTTATTTTCAGGTAGAAGCACACTGAAACCACTGATGGAGCAAACACGAGAAGGGGGCGCGTGGGCTGGATCCGTGTGGTCAACATCATCATCTTACCCGTTGCTATTATCTCTAGTGACTTTAAGTCATGTTGGCGTCGTTCTCCCCTATGATTATACGCAAGTTCAGCGTTCCATTTAAAATACGAGCTCTGCATTTCATCAAGAAGAACATATCCTCCGAAAAGAATACTACTGCCTCTTGTTCCATAATCCGTGTCACGGTTTTAGTACAAATATGGACTAAAAATAAAGCAAGAATCATGAAATGGAGTGAGTAGCATTGCTCGTGAAATCGATACCATCCTCTATTAGCCGCCGCTCCTCCCGTATCGCCCCCGCTCGGGCGGCATTGGAAGCCAAACCCTAGCCACTGGCAGACGCCCCCTCTATCTAGCTTCCCTCCACCTCTTTTGAAATACGCAACCATGCAAAGCTCTCGCCGGCAACGATAGAGGCGGGGTCTCACTCTCTCGAGGCGGCGGAGATCAGAGACCCCTAGTGGTGAGCGTGCTCGAGGCTTTGCGGTGCTGATCTGCTGGGAGGTCGGATCATGGTGGATCTCTAGAGAAGCTGCAGCGACGAATCGTTGATGGTTGTGACGCACGAAGTGATGCGTCGGCAGCACGATGGGTGTGTGCGGCCCGAATTTTTTCTACGTGGCTCAAAGGTGGATCCAGACGGCTTTACCCACCTATGACTGGCTCCTCGAAGAACTTTCAGAGCTTCTGCTTCACCGGTGTAATACAAGTGGTTCTTGGGCTTTAACTAACTAAGTGATGTGAGTGATTTTAGGTCGGTTTCGTGGTTTGGGCGGCCTTTGCGGGTCGGACGACATTTTGGCGATCTAGACAGCAACGAGTTTGACGAGGTGTGACTGCCGGTGAAAACCGCACTAACTTTGGTCATGGCGGACGATGGCGGCGTTTTCGGCGGCGTTACCTTGTGAAAAGCATGGTGGTTGTAGCTCTCATCTCCACGCTCTGGCTGCTCCATGGAAAACCCTAGATCCAGGTCTCCCGGATTGGACTATGGCGAACCTCGGCACCGCTCTCTTTCCCGAGGGCATCGTTTTGGAGCAGGTGCTGGCAGGAGGGGTCTGAGGTGGAGCGGCTTGTTTTCTTTCATGTTGAAGACAACGAGTCTCGGCGGCGGACGCGCGCAGGAGGTGGCGTTGTCGCGTTGTCTGGTGTCGTGGTGGTGTCATCGGCAGCGTTGATCCATATCCTGAAGATGGGTTTGTGAAAGATGGCGGCGGCGACTTCTTGAGCGTGTGCATGCGGTGCACGCTGAGGGTTTGTGGACAGGTTGTCCTCCCGACTCATCGTTCGACGGCTTGGTGAGGTCTCTGGCTTTAGATGATGTTGATCACGTAAACTGCCCTGATTCTAGCCACCCCTTCATCAATCTTATATGTGTAGGCATGTAGCAACAAATGTCGCGAGGATGGTGTCTTGATCTTTGTATTTGTTCTGTTAGATTGGCCACGTGCAGAGGCCGATGATCTCAATCTTCATATCGAAAAGAAAAAGAAAAACATCGCCCCTTCTTCCGTTATTCGAAGAAACAAACTGGAGGAAGCATGAACGGTGACAACAAGCCGCGGCGGTGGGCGTCGCCGTCACGGCGATCGTGGGCGAGCACACAAAGAATGACACAGCGACACAGGGACACAACTCGGCTTCTCCTCCTCCCGTTGCTTGCATGAGGTTGGTAGGGGCTTGTGCGTGATGTGTTCCCTAGATCCTCCACTACTCCTGCCCCGTCCTTGTCTACGAGGATAGAAAGATAAAAGGCACTCCTACCGCTGTATGTGATATGATATTTCCGGAGTATGTGTATGTGGTCGTGGTCAGTCGCCATCTTTTTTCTGTTTTGGTTCCAGATGCGTGCAAGTGCAATGGCCTTTGGGGTCGTGATAGGGGCGATCGACAGAAGAACAGGTTGGCTGGATGGCGGTTACGGTTCCGTAGCGCCAGCAGGCATCAGGCATCATCGATCTGCTGATCTTGACATATGTATGTATGGAGAGCTCTAGAAGATCTCTCTATCTCTTGGTACATGTCAAGGGGAAACAAAAACATGGAGTATACAGTTTGATTTGATGGCACAAAAGTGAGGCGATAAGGTGGTAGTCAATGGTGAAAATAACAAGGGTACATGACGATTTTTTTTTTTTGCCTTATGCGCCACAACTCTTTTCTCTAAAAGATGCAAGGGAAATTATTCTTCACTTTTTAAATTGTGAAGAAAAGCTTGCTGAGGTTAGTGACGCGGTCTTTGCAGGCATCAAAGACTGGACGAGGACAACTTCTCTTTGTGTTCTTTTCGGGGACTTAAAAAATTCACGAGCTCAAGATGAGAGTGGAGACGATAAGCATATCGAATTTAGCTAGGTAAGCAAGCAAGGGCGTGCACGTATTCGGATTACGGAATGCACATGTTCTGATCTGTCATTGCATTGATTATCTTCTAAATTGACGCGAGCGCTTGTCCAAACGAAATTTCCTCGCCGATGTGGACAAGGGAGCAGAGTTATTTTATCAGTAAAAGTCTATCGTTTGCACATATTTTTATCAGAAAGCCACACACACGCGCAGTATCATCGCATCCAAAGTGGTGTGCCAAATCTGAATACCTCAGCAGCTGGCATATTCCATTTCCCCTACAACTGACTCAATGGGCGCTGATAGACCACAACTGACTCCATAGCTGCTAGATTTACAATATTCTTCAAAACATGACATAAAATATACGAGACAAAAAATCCACAATGATATAAAGCATGTATATAGTGACAGTGATAACACCAAGATTCTGCTGGGGTTGTCAAAATTACAGGTCGCTTCTTCCAGGTACAACAGCAAGAAAACATAATACAATATAACTAGTACAACAAAAGAATGGTGCGTGCCTCTGAACTAGAATCCACTGATACCTCAAGAGCTATACATTTTACAGGGAGCTACCAAACATGAGCTTCTGAATCATGGCTTCTCCTTGTGTGTGATCCTAGTTTTCACGCCTCCTGAATTGGAGATCGCAATACATGAGAATCCATCGAGCAAAATATTGCAAACACAGTGTTAGTAAGAATGCATGAGATCGTAAATAAAAATGTGTGGTTATCCTTTTCTGCCATGAATTCTTGAAAATGATTTAACAGAATAAAGGGCATGATCATAAGCACATTGTACAAAGCCACTAATACGTACCATTGGCTTCCTCGAATTCAACTTCTTTGATCACTTCAGCAGCAGCATGGTACTCAAACCTGCGGAAAGGAGTTAAAGATCTGGACTAGTACACTGCTAAAACGAATACTCCTACATGTGTGCAGACGTGGAACTCTGAATAAAAGCCATGGGCAAAGTGCCACTATTAGAGATTGACATATAATGAAGTGGCAAAAAAGTTCAGAAGGCACTGATCGTTTGCATTAAATGTGGAGTTCACTAGACAATAACTACTGCTCTAATAGCATAGGTGCTAGTCAGACAACACAACATATGTTGTTGTTCAACAGTATCTACAGATATTTAAGGATTCAAAGTCTAATTCCAGATGCAACTTTGAAATAACTAAAGTGTGAGACACATATGTGAAATTTATACTATGGCTAATAGGAGGCAGTATCAGATTTCGATAACTATGTACCTGTTAGAGGAAGCCACCTCAGGTTCATACTCAGATGTGCTCTTGATAGCCTTAACTATAACATCAACAATTTCCTTCTTCCTTGTGCTGGCCATTAAACAATCATACTCGGTCGGTACAATGATTGCGAAGAAGTTATCACTGAGGTTGCTTATACATAGTTTATCAACAGCCGCAAGTGCTATTCTTCTCTTCAATATATCGGCATCAGGATCAACCAGGTAGATAGCAAAGTCAGTGATCACAAGGATGCGCCTTTTCATCTTTCCTGATTGAGTAAACTTCAAGACCTTGTCCGCAAACAGAACTTTGTTATCCCCTGCAATATGCCGAGGATCATCTTACAGACCTAGAGACTTGGATTATGTAGTTACGAACTAACGATACCAAATGGTCATGACAGCGTGCACAAGTCATAAGGACAGGACACTTGTTTGTCAGCAACAACCAGCAGTTGTCGTCACTAGGGTCCATATCTCCTACACATCTAGGAGCCAAGGATCATGCATTAGTTCGGTGGTCCTGTTTATTTTGTACTCAAGAATGAATCTAAGGTAGAGAGTGGCATTTTAGAGGCCGGGCTAAGATAGCCCGGTATCATGGCCCTGCAGTGCTGCTCTTAGATTTGGATTAGACTCATTTTCCAGCCATCGCAGGCCCAAATGATGGAAAAGATGACTTGTGTCAGCGTACAGTTGTAGCCCAGCTGACTGACGATGTACATGGGCCAAAGTTAACGAGGCACATGATCAACTTCTATTTTCCTCACCGCCGTCGTCACTCCCCCCCCCCCTCTCTCCAGTCACGTAAATCTTCCGCGCTGAGCCATGCCCTATCCAGATCAAGGGGCGGGGACTCCGGCAGCAACGATCCTCTCCTTGATTAGCCGCCGCACCTAAGCTCTGATCCGGACAACGTAATGACTAGTGGCTATTCTGGCGGCTTAGTTTCCTTCTGCTTATGCAAGGGTATGGCATGGATCTGGTTGACGATGGCACTATTCAAGATGTTGTGAATCCCGACTTGCTACAAATGCGTTTTTTTTAGATATTTTGACGCATTTTGTTGTTGTTTTGTCAGATCTTTGGGACGAACATGTTATAATCAATCAGTCCACTCGAAAAAGGACTTGTAGAAATTTATGTTGTCTATTTTGTTTGTTGATTTATTGTGTTGTTGGTTGTGAAGAAGTGCTGGCAATACTCTTGGATCATTTCTTTTTCACTCTTTGAGATAACGAAAATCACACTGTTTGTTGTGATGTATCAGTGATTACTATCTTCACGAATATGTTTGTCCGATTTGATCCAATTATCATTTCTTCCATTGCTGGATTTTTTCAGAATTCAAGATGAATTTGTAAATGAAAAACTGCAGCAGATTTTGAATATAAGCACATGCAATTCGTAGTAATCTTCATATATCCAGTGTTCTCTGATAGTGATTTTTTTTAAGCATAAGAACTAATGAAGCTTTCCAGATTCTGAATTTTGAAGATAGACGAAGGAAGAATAATTATGTGCAGGTGCGAATGGGATGCTCAAAGTTTATCTGCTCCATACGCGTTCTCTGGCACCACTTCCAGCTTGCACGTGTGCCTGGCCTGCTGTGCAATGCACTGTTGTGAACAGGATGGAATACATGCCTGCTTGATATACTACATGATATACCACACCTTAATGCATTGATGGAATGATCGTGAGTCAGGCTCGGCGGTAGCGATACCGAGCTATGTGTAGCTCGGCCTCCGAAAGGTGTTTTCGTCTAAGGTATCATTAGTTACTTTGTTACATCAGTTAAGGTGTCAAAGCAGTAATTGGAAGCACATTTGCTATTTAAAATTTATTCAGTTGCCTCAAAAAATTCTAGAGCTTCTGCTGATTTTTTGCTGAGGCGGAGAAAGCAAGGACAAGACACAGTAATTCAAGGTCTCCCTGTATGGGGCTTAGGATTGGGCTTGGGGGCTGGGCGGCACCATCGCCAGAGAAGAAACCCGTGGCCCCAGCGCTAGAGGGAGGGACAGGGGCAGCTGTAGAACAAGCAGCGATGATTGCTGGGGCAGGGTAACGAGGCTGGTTGCGAGTAGGAAGAGCGACAGGTGCGAAAGAACTAGGAGGTCAGGTTGGCGACCCGGGTGTAGGTGGTGGCGATGTCGCTGGAGAAGAGCAAGATGTCTAGTGCAGGGAAGAAGTGAGAAGAGGGTGACGGAAGAGGTTGGAAAGTTAGGGTTAGTGGGTAGGGAGAAGGGGGGTGGTGGGCTGCTGGATGGAGATACAATGGCTCAAATGTTAGACTGAGATTTCCAAACGTTTCAGGCAACTGACTAAATGGATAACACCAATCGGTAGAAATGACCAATCCAATTAGGAAACCAAGAACAAAAGATAAACTACGGTACAACGCCGCTCTACATTACGCAGTACTAATATACCAACATACTCCAATTGCTCTGATAGGGCTGAACACATGGAGTTAAGACAATCCTAGACGAGAATTGACCATTCGAGTCAAGCAATTGTATCGCATGTATATACAGGTTTCAGACTAGCAAACGATTGGATCCATTTCAGAGAACCACCGCAACGAGCGCAGCTACCGAACCAGTGATCACGCCCATTACTACGAGATAATCGACGATGAAGAAAAAGATGGGAATCCGTGAATGGCACCTTGCTTGGAGAGGATCTTGGCGAGGCATGGGTCGTTGGGCACGCCGATGTAGTCGCCCTTGCAGTCGCGGTAAACGGCCGCGCGCCGCCGCACCTTGGCCCCCATGAGCAACCCCGCCGCGGGCGCCGGAACCATCTCCTCCGTCTCTCCGCCGCCCGCTGCCGCCGGCGGGGGCGGGTCAACGCGCTCGGGTTCCACCTGGATCCGCCTGAGCGGCCGGAATCGATCCATCGGCGAGAGCGAGTTGGGGAAATCAGACAAACACGCCAAAGGCAAATTGAAGGTTCTGGTGGTTGGAGACCTCGACCTTGGGCTTCATTTCTTTCTTGTTTTTGCGGAATTCACCTTGCGCTTCAGTTTAGCCACTGTGGAGTGTGGGCCTAATTGATGAACTTTGCATGGCGTACATTAGCTGGGCCGGAGGATTCAATACAAATTGACATGGTAGGCTGCTAAAGAAAACATGGACGATCCCCCTTCTACCTTCTTGCATACAAGACCACACTCACATATTCCATATACCAAGAAAAAAAAATCAAATATCACCATTAATTACGCGGAAAACTTCCATGGTTCGGGATAATTAAACATGTTGCATGTGGTTTTTCTATCTCTATACGGTTGTGTGCAACCTTTAGAGAGAAATCTAATCAATTCTTCTAGAACTGTAACTCACCGCAGTACAATTTAATAAGTATTTAAGTGTCGAGTCCACGAGAAGCTAAATATAAACTGTCTATTCTCTAAAAACATATAACTCAATTATATGGCCTTTCATGTGATGCAATGATC
>NC_061513.1:163175245-163187139 GCF_022539505.1 Lolium rigidum | reverse complement strand
GGTTTAAGGTGCTTTTAACTTCTAACTAGAAAACTTCAAAGTAAAACTGTAAATTGCTTAAAGTATATGCAGAAAGTAAAACTAGTGCAGAAAAGTAAAGGGAAATAAAGTAAATAGAATATAACTCAAAGGATCAAGTGCTTAGGCAAATTGTTTACTTCATTTGTTTGGTTGTCACAGTTAGTGAAGCTCATAATTTTATACCATCGAGTACTAAATACCATAAAGCATAAAGAACTTGATGATTAAAACCACCCAGCCCAATAGAGTTAATTAAGGCCATGTGTCTAGCATCAAAACGACTAACCACCACATATGTCTTGCATAAATAAATAAAGTATTTAGTTTCTTCTAGGGAAGAGGTGTAGCCAAATCCATGCGCAATTACACCACTAGTGATTGATCCTAACTCCTTTATTATGCGTAAACATAGGAGTTATTAAGACATAAAGTCCGACCACCACATAAATTCTAAGGTCGCCATTAGCTTATGTTCCCGTTGATTAACTATGAAATAATATAACATGCATCTTTAAGACTTAGGATCCGGTTTCTGTCACTCCTCCATCCCTCCTCCTATCAACATGTAATGGTGATAACCTTATGCACCCTCCAGCATATGTGTGCACTTATACATCAGTACATAAAAACATCATAGAAGATAAAAAAACTTTTATGCAACCATAAAAGAACTATCTCGCAATTTCCATAAACAATTCACTACTCAAAACTAGACATGGAGACAGATTCTCTTTTTCGATCTATGCCCTGCACCATCTCGAGAACGCCTCGGGGACCCTTTTATAGAAGGTTTTACGCCAAAACAAAGAGATTGGCGGTGGAATCGACTACATCTGGTCTTCAACGCTCCAGATGGACCAGGTGGCACAGTTCCACCTTCTGACCGCGCCACCTAGGCCCTTCTGGGCATGCGGGGTTCCTCGTGAGGTAAGTGCTCCAGGTGCTTATCTTGACAAAAAACTGATCTAGAACAAATGTAGGTCCATTTGAGTTCGCGAAGGTCCCTGAAACTTAAAAAAATACACAGATAGGGTTTTCCTATCATGCAAGAGTTATAACCAAAATAAAAAGGATCACAAGTAAATCTGTTAGAGATATGCCCAAGAGGCAATAATAAAGTGGTTATTATTATATCTTTGTGTTTATGATAAATATTTGCATCCCATGCTATAATTGTATTAACCGGAAACATTAATACTTGTGTGTTATGTAAACAGAAAAGAGTCCCTAGTAAGCCTCTTGTTAAACTAGCTTGTTGATTAATAGATGATCATGGTTTCCTGATCATGAACATTGGATGTTGTTAATAATAAGGTTATGTCATTGGGTGAATCATATAATGGACACACACCCATAATAAGCGTAGCATAAGATCAAGTCATTAAGTTCATCTTGCTATAAGCTTTCGATACATAGTAACTTAGTCCTTCGACCATGAGATCATGTAATCACTTACACCGGATGGGTACTTTGATTACATCAAACACCACTGCGTAAATGGGTGGTTATAAAGATGGAATTGAGTATTCGGAAAGTATGAGTTGAGGCATTTGGATCAAGAGTGGGATTTGTCCATCCCGATGACGGATATATATACTCTGGGCCCTCTCGGTGGAATGTCGTCTAATTATCTTGCAAGCATGTGACAAGGTCACGAGAGATGACATACCACGGTACGAGTAAAGAGTACTTGTCGGTAACGAGGTTGAACTAGGTATGGAGATACCGATGATCAAACCTCAGACAAGTAAAGTATCGCGCGATAAAGGGAATCGGCATCGTAAGTTAATGGTTCAATCGATCACTAAGTTATCGCTGAATATGTGGGAGCCATTATGGATCTCTAGGTCCCGCTATTGGTTATTGATCGGAGAGGAGTCTCGATCATATTCGCATAGTTCACGAACCGTAGGGTGACGCGCTTAAGGTTCGATGTCGTATAAGTAGATTTGGAATATGAGATGGAGACCAAATGTTTTTAGGAGTCTTGGATGGGATCCAGGACATCACGAGGAGGTCCGTAATGGTCCGGAGAATAAGATTCATATAAGAGAAGTTAATTTCTGGGGTTCGGAAAAGTTCGGAATTTTTCCGGTGGAAGACCGAGAAGGTTCTAGAAGGTTCCGAAGGGTCCACCAGTGGGCCCATGACCCCGGGAGGGGCCACATGAGCCGAGGGGGTGCAGCACAGCCCTAATGGTCCAGGCGCACCAGCCCCTCAAGGCCCAAGCCAGCCACCCCTTTAGGGTTCCCCCAAAACCCTAGGGGGGAAGACTTGGGGGGGGAGTTTTCTCTCCCCCCCTCTTTTGGCCGCCGGCCATAGGGCTTGGAGGAGGGGCCAATGCAACCCTAGCTGTCCTCCCCCTATATAAAGAGGGGAGGGGGCAGGGGGCGCAGCCCTCACTCACCCTCCAACCCTAGCCACCCCTCTTCCTCCTCCACCGCAATCTGCACCGGTGAAAGAACATTTCCCGCCCTTTTGGGTTTTGTGTGTTTGATGTCAACACTAGGTATATATTTATGTGTGTTGATGTAGACAGGTAGAAGTGTTCGGAATATATTTTTGCTCAGCGAGATGGTCCGCGATTCGATGATCTGAAGGGTTTTTATCTCTGGCGGAAGTTCCGGCCCCAGCAGGCGGAACTTCCGCCCTGGTATGTTCTGCAGAAGCCCTGTCAGCGCAGTTTTGTTTGCTGTTTTTGTTCCCTGTCCGGAAGTTCCGGCGCGTGTGGCCGGAAGTTCCGGTCAGCGGAACTTCCGCCCAACTTCCGGGCAAGTTCCGGAAATGTGGAATTGTGGCTCAGTATAGTCCAGTAAGGTTTTCGGGCAATTCCGGAACTTGGCCGGAACTTCCGGTCACCGGAAGTTCCGCCCTAGTTCTGCCCAATATTTTGTTGACCAGGTCATCGCGACGAAGAATCTTCACGGCGGAAGTTCCGGCTCCCCGGCCGGTACTTCCGGTGCCGGCCGAACTTCCGGCCATCTGGCCGGAACATCCGGTGTTAGTGGATTTCGCCACAACGGTCAGATCGGAGAGCTCCAATCATATAAATAGCTCTCTTCTCCATTGGGACAAGTTGCTCAATCATTGCAAGAAAAATCTGCCAAGCTTCACCACCATTAGAGCCACCTCAAGAACACAAGATTTCCAAGATCTCCTTCCTCCCCCAACCAAAGCTCTTGATCTTTGGAGATTCGAAGGAGAAGACACCGATCTACATCCTCACCGAAGCGTTCTTCATTTCCCCCTCATTTGTTTGAGGGATCTCATGCTAGTGTTCCTATTTGGTTCCCTAGTTGATTTGTTGTTGATGTGTTGTTGTTGATTGTTGTATCGTTACAGATTTGGGAGCCTCCAATTCAGTTGTGGATGTGTGCCCCAAGAACCTTGTAAAGGCCCGGTTTCCGCCTCGAGGAAATCCCTTAGTGGACATGGGCTAGGCCTTTGTGGCGTTGCTCACCGGAGATCTGAGTGAAGCCTTCGTGGGCTGTTGGTTTGGCTTTCGTAGCAACCACACTCCTCCAAACGTAGACGTACCTTCTTGCAAAGGAAGGGAACTACGGGAATCATCTCCGTGTCATCGCGTGCTCCACTCTCGGTTACCTCTATCCTATTCTATCTCTCATATTGCGTAGCTATATCTTGCTTAGTTGCTTACCTTGTCATATAGGTAAATTCACTTAGTTGCATATCTAGAGAATTTACCTTTGTGTCAAGCCTAAATTGAAAAAGAACTAAAAATTGGTTAGCACCTATTCACCCCCCCCTCTAGGTGCGGCATACGATCCTTTCAATTGGTATCAGAGCCTCGGCTCTTATTTCGGGCTTAACCGCCTAAGAGTATGCCGAACGAGGATCCCACGGAAGAGGCCACCAAGACGGTCTCCATGGAAGACTTCAATTCGTTGAAGTCCTCCATGGAAGCCCAAATGGAAAGCATGAAAAAGATGATTGCCGAGCTTTTGGCTCCGGCCCTTCCCAAGGCTCCTAGTGTAGAGGTAAAGGACACGGGTGCGTTAGAAGAGGGTGATGCTTCGGAATTACCCTCCTCTACCAAACCCGTGGAAGGTGATAACTTAAACACTATAAAAAAAATCCCATTGCATCTCCTAGGACAACTAGTGGAGGTGAAAGCTACAATCGAGTAGCACCACCCTTCCTATCTCCCGACATACCGGTTCCCCATCCCCATATGAACATTCGGGGCGACCCACCTAAGTTTTCCATTGAGAATTTCGATACTTGGCAATTTGAGTTTCGCTCTCATGTTTGCAGTGCCTCCAATGAACTTTGGAGAATCATCTTGGAAGGCTTCAAGCCATACAACCCCGACAAGTTGACTAGAAGAGAAGCGGTTGATAGTCAACTCAACAACACCGCCTTGCACATGATTCAAACTAGTGTGGGGACAAAGGAATTGCATCGTGTTCGGAACTACACCACCGCCAAGGAAGCTTGGGACGGTTTGTCCGCTAGTTGCATTGGAAGTGAGAGCACGAGGAGGAACAAGTATAATGCTCTTAAGAATAAAGCCGAAGGTTTCTTGAGGCTACCGGATGAAGATCATGAACTCATGTATGGAAGACTTCTCACCGTTGCCGATGCCTTCCGGATGATTGGTGCCACCCACATCAATGACTCTTGGATCAAGGAGAAGTACATTGAATGCATGATGCCGTTTGTACCCATTGATGTCAAGACTCTTGTAGGGAGGGAATGCTATTCCTCTCTCACTTCTCAACAAGTGGTGCACGAGATGCAAGCTCTCAAGGTGCTTGAAGAAAACTCTCATGATTCTCGCAACCGAGCTCTTGGGATGACAAAAGGGTCCAACCTTTCCTTGGCGGTCAACTCCGTTGAAGAAGTGTTCCCTCAAGAATCATATAGGGCATCTTGGAGTATGTCCTATCCGGAAGACTTGGAACACCACTACCATGACCACATGGCATTCCATGCCAACTATTTTTGGGTTGACCCATCCAAGGCCAAGGAAGACAACATCAAGAGAAACAACTCAAGGGGGTCCACAAATTCGGGCCCAAGGACAAGATCTTGTTACAATTGTAATGACAAGCGCCATTTCATTGCCGAGTGCCCCTATGAGAATAGGGAAACTCATGGTGGAAGGCTCATTCCCAAGGACAAGAGCAAAGTTTCAAAGGACAAATATTCAAAGGCCCCCAAGAAGAAATTCTACAACAACAAGACCAAGAAGGGCAAGAGGCCCTCAAAACTTGTGCTAGTGACTAGGGAAGAATATTCTTCCGATGAAGTTGGAAGCTCTAGTAGTGAGGAAGATGAAGAAAGCTCAAAGGAATTGGCCGCCATCGTCACCACCAACATTCCCTCTTCATCTCTCTTTGACTCTCCCAATGAGAATCCTCATATCAAGAATGCACATTGCTTCATGGCAAGGTCCTCCTTGGACACATCTATTGTGCTATCAACTCAAGAAGAGTATACCTCCGGAGATGATGATGTTGATGATGAAGAAGATGCAACCTCTAATGGATTGGTCGCTCTTGCCTCCCTCTCCACTAACTCTTCATCACCAAGTGAATCCCCCAATGAGTTCATTCATGTGGAGGAAGAAAGTTGCCTCATGGCTAAATCCTCCGAGGTATCATCCCCTAACCCCTCTATGCCTATCGTTTCAAGTGATCTAGGGGTTGATCTTGCTAGTCTAAAAGTGAAACAAGAAATGCTAGAGTTTGATGATTTCATTCTTAACCTACAAGGTAATACTAAAAAGCATGTTTCAAACCTCATGGTTCGTATGGCTCAACTAAATGGTACTCTTGAGAAAAAAATGCCAAATAGAAAGAGAAGATGCTCTTGAACTACATGCTCTTAGAAATGCGCTTGAGGAAAGCCAAGAACCATAGCTTCTCTTGAAGAGAGATTAGAAAATCTTGGAGATCCTCAAGATAAAATTAACAAGCTCACTAAAGCTAGAGATCTTGCTAGAGCTAAGACTAAAGTGCTTACTAAGGAAAAGGCCAAATTTGGTGTTGATCATGAGAAACTTGTGAGAGATCTAGATGATCTAGACAAGGCACACAAAGCCTTGAAGAGTGAATACTCTCTCCTCTCCAAGTCTTATGAGCAACTTCAAATTAGGCTCGCTTCATATGACATACCTAGTACCTCTACTCCTCTATGTGATCATGCAAATATTGTTGAGGAAAACGCTAGGTTGAAGGATGAACTTGCTAAGGCCTCCTCTCCCCAAAGTAAACTTTCTTTGGATGATCTTTTGAGTAAGCAAAGATCAAACAATGGGAAGGAGGGCCTTGGTTATAATGCCAAGTCAAAGAAGGCAAACAAGCAAAAGGCCAAGCCCACACAAGAGAAGAAGAAAGCCGTCACTAATGGTGAAGCCTTGATGACACGTAAAGCACACGCCCGTTGGGAACCCCAAGTGGAAGGTGTGATGCGTACAGCAGCAAGTTTCCCTCAGTAAGAAACCAAGGTTTATCGAACCAGTAGGAGTCAAGAAGCACGTCGAAGGTTGATGGCGGCGGGATGTAGTGCGGCGCAACACCGGGGATTCGGCGCCAACGTGGAACCTGCACAACACAACCAAAGTACTTTGCCCCAACGAAACGAGTGAGGTTGTCAATCTCACCGGCTTGCTTGTAACAAAGGATTAGATGTATAGTGTGGATGATGATTGTTTGCGGAAAACGGTAGAACAAGTATTGCGGTAGATTGTATTCGATGTAAAAGAATGGACCGGGGTCCACAGTTCACTAGAGGTGTCTCTCCCATAAGATAAATAGCATGTTGGGTGAACAAATTACGAGTCGGGCAATTGACAAATAGAGAGGGCATAACAATGCACATACATGATATGATAAATATAGTGAGATTTAATTGGGCATTACGACAAAGTACATAGACCGCCATCCGGCATGCATCTATGCCTAAAAAGTCCACCTTCGAGGTTATCATCCGAACCCCTTCCAGTATTAAGTTGCAAAACAACAGACAATTGCATTAAGTATGGTGCGTAATGTAATCAATAACTACATCCTCGGACATAGCATCAATGTTTTATCCCTAGTGGCAACGAGCACATCCACAACCTTAGAACTTTCTCATCCTTGTCCCGGATTTAATGGAGGCATGAACCCACTATCGAGCATAAATACTCCCTCTTGGAGTTAAGAGTAAAAACTTGGCCGGAGCCTCTACTAATAACGGAGAGCATGCAAGATCATAAACAACACATAGGTAATAACTTGATAATTAACATAACATAGTATTCTCTATCCATCGGATCCCGACAAACACAACATATAGAATTACGGATAGATGATCTTGATCATGTTAGGCAGCTCACAAGATCCAACAATGAAGCACAATGAGGAGAAGACAACCATCTAGCTACTGCTATGGACCCATAGTCCAGGGGTGAACTACTCACTCATCACTCCGGAGGCGACCATGGCGGTGAAGAGTCCTCCGGGAGATGAATCCCCTCTCGGCGAGGGTGCCCGGAGGCGATCTCCTGAATCCCCCGAGATGGGATTGGCGGCGGCGGCGCCTCAGTAAGGTTTTCCGTATCGTGGCTCTCGGTACTGGGGGTTTCGCGACGGAGGCTTTAAGTAGGCGGAAGGGCAACGCGGGGGGCCACACGAGGGCCCCACACGCCAGGCTGGCGCGGCCAAGACCTGGGCCGCGCCGCCCTAGTGTGGCGGCGCCTCGTGGCCCCACTTCCTTTCCCCTTCGGTCTTCTGGAAGCTTCGTGGCAAAATAGGACCACAGGCGTTGATTTCGTCCAATTCCGAGAATATTTCGTTACTAGGATTTACGAAACCAAAAACAGCAGAAAACGACAATCGGCTCTTCGACATCTTGTTAATATGTTAGTGCTAGGAAAATGCATAAATACGACATATAATGTGTATAAAACATGTAGATATCATCAATAATGTAGCATGGAACATAAGAAATTATCGATACGTCGGAGACGTATCAGCATCCCCAAGCTTAGTTACTCGCTCGTCCCGAGCAGGCAAACGATAACAAAGATAATTTCTGAAGTGACATGCCATCATAACCTTGATCATACTATTGTAAGCATATGTAATGAATGCGGCGATCAAAACAATGGTAATGACATGAGTAAACAACTGAATCATAAAGCAAAGACTTTTCATGAATAGTACTTCAAGACAAGCATCAATAAGTCTTGCATAAGAGTTAACTCATAAAGCAATAAATCAAAGTAAAGGTATTGCAGCAACACAAAGGAAGATTAAGTTTCAGCGGTTGCTTTCAACTTGTAACATGTATATCTCATGGATAATTGTCAACATAGAGTAATATAATAAGTGCAATATGCAAGTATGTAGGAATCAATGCACGGTTCACACAAGTGTTTGCTTCTTGAGGTGGAGAGAAATAGGTGAAGCTGACTCAACATAAAAGTAAAAAGAATGGTCCTTCAAAGAGGAAAGCATCGATTGCTATATTTGTGCTAGAGCTTTTATTTTGAAAACATGAAACAATTTTGTCAACGGTAGTAATAAAGCATATGAGTTATGTAAATTATATCTTACAAGTTGCAAGCCTCATGCATAGTATACTAATAGTGCCCGCACCTTGTCCTAATTAGCTTGGACTACCGGATCATCACAATACACATGTTTTAACCAAGTGTCACAATGGGGTACCTCCATGCCGCTCTGTACAAAGGTCTAAGGAGAAAGCTCGCATTTTGGATTTCTCGCTTTTGATTATTCTCAACTTAGACATCCATACCGGGACAACATGGACAACGGATAATGGACTCCTCTTTAATGCATAAGCATGTGGCAACAATTAGTGTTCTCATATGAGATTGAGGATATATGTCCAAAGCCGAAACTTCCACCATGATTCATGGCTTTAGTTAGCGGCCCAATGTTCTTCTCTAACAATATGTATGCTCCAACCATTAAGGTGGTAGATCTCTCTTACTTCGGACAAGACGGACATGCATAGCAACTCACATGATATTCAACAAAGAATAGTTGATGGCGTCCCCAGAAACATGGTTATCGCACAACAAGCAACTTAATAAGAGATAAAGTGCATAAGTACATATTCAATACCACAATAGTTTTTTTAAGCTATTTGTCCCATGAGCTATATATTGCAAAGGCGAATGATGGAATTTTAAAGGTAGCACTCAAGCAATTTACTTTGGAATGGCGGAGAAATACCATGTAGTAGGTAGGTATGGTGGACACAGATGGCATAGTGGTTGGCTCAAGGATTTTGGATGCATGAGAAGTATTCCCTCTCGATACAAGGTTTAGGCTAGCAAGGTTATTTGAAACAAACACAAGGATGAACGGGTGCAGCAAAACTTACATAAAAGACATATTGTAAACATTATAAGACTCTACACCGTCTTCCTTGTTGTTCAAAACTCAATACTAGATATTATCTAGACTTTAGAGAAACCAAATATGCAAACCAAATTAGCAAGCTCTATGTGTTTCTTCATTAATGGGTGCAAAGTATATGATGCAAGAGCTTAAACATGAGCACAACAATTGCCAAGTATCAAATTATCCAAGACATTTTAGAATTACTACATGTAGCATTTCCCGATTCCAACCATATAACAATTTAACGAAGAAAATTCAACCTTCGCCATGAATACTATGAGTAAAGCCTAAGGACATATTTGTCCATATGCAACAGCGGAGCGTGTCTCTCTCCCATACTACGAATGCTAGGATCCATTTTATTCAAACAAAAACAAAAGCAAAAACAAACAGACGCTCCAAGTAAAGTACATAAGATGTGACTGAATAAAAATATAGTTTCAGGGGAGGAACCTGATAATGTTGTCGATGAAGAAGGGGATGCCTTGGGCATCCCCAAGCTTAGACGCTTGAGTCTTCTTAGAATATGCGGGGGTGAACCACCGGGGCATCCCCAAGCTTAGAGCTTTCACTCTCCTTGATCATATTGTATCATACTCCTCTCTTGATCCTTGAAAACTTCCTCCACACCAAACTCGAAACAACTCATTAGAGGGTTAGTGCACAATAAAAATTAACATGTTCAGAGGTGACACAATCATTCTTAACACTTCTGGACATTGCATAAAGCTACTTGGACATTAATGGATCAAAGAAATTCATCCAACATAGCAAAAGAGGCAATGCGAAATAAAAGGCAGAATCATGTCAAAACAGAACAGTCCGTAAAGACGAATTTTACAATGGCACCAGACTTGCTCAAATGAAAATGCCCAAATTGAATGAAAGTTGCGTACATATCTGAGGATCACTCACGTAAATTGGCATAATTTTCTGAGTTACCTATAGAGAATTAGGCCCAAATTCGTGACAGAAAAGAAATGTATAGCTACGCGAGTAATCCAAATCTAGTATGAACCTTACTATCAAAGACTTTACTTGGCACAACAAAACATAAAACTAAGATAAGGAGAGGTTGCTACAGTAGTAAACAACTTCCAAGACTCAAATTCAAAACAAAAATACTGTAGTAAAAACATGGGTTGTCTCCCATAAGCGCTTTTCTTTAACGCCTTTCAGCTAGGCGCAGAAAGTGTAAATCAAGTATTATCAAGAGATGAAGCATCAATATTACCTTGGGCTTTACCCTTACCTTTCTTGTTCTTTTTCTTACTCTTCGGATTAGGAAATATATGGCTACCCCCGGGTGTAGAGGTGAATTTTAGGGTGCCTTCTCCCATGTCTATGACTGCTCCCAATAGTTTCAGCATGGATCTTCCGAGTGTGATTTGTCCTGTTCCTGCGCATTCAATAACAAGATAATAAATGGATATTGTTCTACCAAGAATGGTTGTATGCACACCCGCAGCTATTCCTTTAGGAATTATAACGGAGTTATCAATAAGAGTTATTTCTTCTCCCCCTTGTTGCTTAAACGAACGAACTTCAACTTCAGGATTACTCATTTTAGCAGTAGTGAATAAAGCAAATTAGATAAAGTAAATGCAAGTAACTAATTTTTTTGTGTTTTGATATAGAGTGCAAGACAGTAAATAAAGTAAAGCTAGCAACTAATTTTTTTGTGTTTTGATATAATGCAACAAACAAAGTAGTAAATAAAATAAAGCAAGACAAAAACAAAGTAAAGAGATTGGGAAGTGGAGACTCCCCTTGCGGCGTGTCTTGATCTCCCCGGCAACGGCGCCGTGAAATTTAGCTTGATGACGCGTAAAGCACACGCCGTTGGGAACCCCAAGTGGAAGGTGTGATGCGTACGGCGAGCAAGTTTCCCTCGATAAGAAACCAAGGTTTATCGAACCAGTAGGAGTCAAGAAGCACGTCGAAGGTTGATGGCGGCGGGATGTAGTGCGGCGCAACACCAGGGATTCGGCGCCAACGTGGAACCTGCACAACACAACCAAAGTACTTTGCCCCAACGAAACAGTGAGGTTGTCAATCTCACCGGCTTGCTTGTAACAAAGGATTAGATGTATAGTGTGGATGATGATTGTTTGCGGAAAACGAGTAGAACAAGTATTGCAAGTAGATTGTATTCGATGTAAAAGAATGGACCGGGGTCCACAGTTCACTAGAGGTGTCTCTCCCATAAGATAAATAGCATGTTGGGTGAACAAATTACGGTCGGGCAATTGACAAATAGAGAGGGCATAACAATGCACATACATGATATGATAAATATAGTGAGATTTAATTGGGCATTACGACAAAGTACATAGACCGCCATCCGGCATGCATCTATGCCTAAAAAGTCCACCTTCGAGGTTATCATCCGAACCCCTTCCGGTATTAAGTTGCAAAACAACGGACAATTGCATTAAGTATGGTGCGTAATGTAATCAATAACTACATCCTCGGACATAGCATCAATGT
>NC_061513.1:163066553-163175145 GCF_022539505.1 Lolium rigidum | reverse complement strand
GGGTGGGCATAAAAACCGTGAAACCGAAGACCGAACTGAAGCCGAAACCGAACTAACCGAAATCTCGGTTTTTTTCATTAACCGCTATTTTTTCGGTTTCCATTTATACTAACCGAATTAAATTTGGTATAATTCGGTTTTTAGCCCCACCAACCGAACAAGACCGAATAGACCGAATTGAGTAACCTACCATCAATTTGTGCATAAACCGATCATTCCATAGAAACCCAATTGCGTTTGATGTTCCAAAAATTGTTCATTCAATGTATGACTTTGGTCTTTGATGTACTAGCTTTTTCTGAATATAGCGTGAAGCCTGCATAATAGAACACGTCGCTCGAAGTCTTAGCTACCCCTTTTAATCGCTCACGAGTGATGCACCTATACCACGAGTGCCGCAGCCTACCAAATAGCATCCTTCCACTATTGGTGCTCATTTGTCGATTTCTTGCGCAGTTGATGCTTTTTGTGTTGATATGTCAATCACTATTTGCTTTCGTCGGTGATGCCTACTATTTGTTCAAGTGAGTAGGTTCATTCGGTTTTAACCGAAAACCGAACCGAATTTGTCGGTTAACCGAATCTTCGGTTTCCTAAATTTTCATGCCAATTTCGGTTACCATTTTTGAAAACCGAATTTGTTCAAAAACCGCAAAAACCGAACCGAAATTTTGGTTAAAACCGAATGCCCACCCTGACCTGCAAGTTCTTGTTTAATCTTGGGGGAACCTGTTTGTGCTAACGACGCGCCGTTACGTTTTTGCAGATGAGATGAGTAACCATGAAGTGTAATGGCCGTCTCTCCAACCCCAAGTAGCACATGTAGCGTACTTCATCACCGGATCTATCAACCCCGGGAAGATCCGTCGTGACTCCCACGCAGTGCTTCTCCCAATGTAAGTCCCTTGTTTTAGCGCCATGTTCTGGGTTCATATGCTTGTTTGTCTGAAGCTCTTTTAGTTCATTCCTAGTTATGACCGTAACACCTTGCTATTTTCTACTTCATTGCTAACTTTAAGCGATTGAACATTTTGGTTTGCATTCCCTGCTCTGTAGATGTAGCCATCATAACTTCTATCTTGCTCAACCGTTGTTACAAAAATTATAGGTATTATAGTAACATCCTGCTATTATTTAGTTCATGGCCAATTTTAAGTAATTGCACATGTTGGTTCGCATTCCCTGCTCTATAGCTTTTGGCATCGTAACTTCTATATTTGGTTTACATTCCCTGCTCTGTAGATCTAGCCATCATAACTTTATCTTGCTCAGCCGTTGTTACAAAAATTATGGCCTGCTACTATGTTGTTTGTGCCAATTTTTTACTCCATGAACATGTTGGCTTGCATTCCCTGTACTACAGGTGATGCCATTGTTTTGTATCTAGTTCATTGTAAGCTAACAAAGTAAGGACTTAGTTTGGCATGCTATCACTCGCTATCTAGCCCGTAGTACAAATATACTTGTCATACTACTAGATAATAATTTTGCGTGCCATCTTGTTCTTCAAAAGCTGCATTATTGACTTGTTTCTCTGACTTGGCATGACGCTCACATATGGAAAGCTGAACATATTGGTTTGCATTCCCTCTTATACAAGTTCACAGTGATCCCACTATATTCTCGTATCTGGTCCATCCTAAGCTCCAAGCATTAACTATCCTCTATGTGTTGCTCATTACAAGTTTATATCCCGAAACATCTTGATTTGCATCCCCTTCACTATAAGTTCGGGAGTATTATTTAGTTCACGGCCAAAATGAAGTAATTGCACTTGGCACATGTTGGTTCACATTCCCTCCTCTTTAGCTTTTGCCATCGTAACTTCTATTTTTGGTTTACATTCCCCGCTCCGTAGATGTAGCCATCATAACTTCATCTTGCTCAGTCCTTGTTACAAAATTTATAGCCTGCTACTATGTTGTTCATGCCAATTTTGTACTCCCTGAACATGTTGGTTTGCATGGGACTCGACAAGTAGTAAGTCTCGTTGTTTCATTCTAACATGCTCTGTTATATTGGCTGTTGGTATGCGGCATGCACTCTTTGTTTGCTTATTGTGCGCATTACAATGATCTTGTTATAACGACGAAATGATGAGTTCCAAATTCTTTGGCAAACAATATTGCAGTGTCTTTGCGTTTTCATTGTTGCTGTCTTAACTTGTAATGTCTTTGTTTCAGATATAGGTGCTGCATGGACAACTTAAAGATTGCCGGATCGCTTCATTGTATTGCTAGGTTTAATTACCATTCAATTTCTCTCGGGTTCGTAATATTTTTTCAAAGCCTTGCAACTGATGTAATATTTAGTTAGTTTTTATAGTTCTTTCGCGCATTTTTTCTTTGGTGCTTGTGGTAAGTGAGGCTATCCGACGTAAATCAATGCTGCGTAAATATTCTCAGTATCTAAATCACGAATTTCCATCCCTTAAACGGCCCAATTAAGCGAAATCACATACGTGCCGGCCCGCAAAATACTAAAGCGCCTTTTACGCCGGCATATAAACAGCAACTAAACGGGCTGTCCCACTTACTTATTGGGCCAGCCCACTTGATTTACTGTGGACCCCACACTTTTATTGGTCCGGCCCACTTGCTTTAAGGTGGACCCCACCGACTACTGGGCCGGCCCACTAACTAGTTGGGCCAGCCCAATTGCTTTTGTGGTGGTCCCCACATACTAAATGGGCCGGCCCTTTAAGACGAAAGTGGGACCCACCTGTGTTTTTGGCCCGGCCCACTAGCATGTTGGGCCGGCCCACTTGCTATATGATGGACCCCACATACTAAATGGGCCGGCCCTTTGACAGGAAAGTGGGACCCACCTGTGCTTTTGGCCCGGCCCACTAGCGTGTTGGGCCGGCCCACTAGCTTGTTGGGCCGGCCCACTTGCTATACGGTGGACCCCACATACTAAATGGGCCGGCCCTTTAACAGGAAAGTGGGACCCACCAGTGTTTTGGCCCGGCCCACTATCTTGTTGGGCCGGCCCACTTGCTATATGGTAGACCCCACATACTAAATGGGCTAGCCCTTTAACCGGAAAGTGGGACCCACTTGTGTTTTGGCCCGGCCCACTATCTTGTTGGGCCGGCCCACTTGCTATATGGTGGACCCCACATACTAAATGGGCCAGCCCTTTAACTGGAAAGTGGGACCCACCGGTGCTTTTGGCCCGGCCCACTAGCTTGTTGGGCCAGCCCATTTGATCTAATGTGGACCCCACGTACTAAATGGGCCGGCCCGATAGCAGGAAAGTGGGACCCACATGCTAATTGGGCCGGCCCACTAACTTCTTGGGCCGGCCCAGTTGCTTTAATGTGGACCCCACTTTGTCAATGGGCCGGCCCGATACCGAGAAAGTGGGTCCCACATGTCTTGTGGGCCGGCCCTTTTGCTCGTTGACCGGTCAAACGAGTGCATTCGGCCCGGCCCACATGCTTAGTGGGCCGGCCCATTAAAGTTTTGACCAGTCAACCTTAGAGGTTAGGCCCGGCCCACGTAACTAATGGACCAGCCCAGCTGTATAGTTGACCGGTCAACTAAGTCAGCTGGCCCGACCCGCAAACTTAATGGGCCGGCCCGCTTAAGACGTGGCAGGCCTCGTGTGGGCCTACCATCTACCACGGGGTTTCAGCCGGTTAACGCCGTTAACTGCCAGTCAACGGCGTACGCCACGTGTCGGCTTGCATGACGTCGGCGAGTCAACGGGCTCCCGGAAACACTTGGGCAACGGTCCGATTTTCCGTGGCGGAAGGGCGCCCAAGCGCGACGGACCAAAAAAATCGTCGTAGGACTTTGCCTGACGCAGTTTCGACAACAGAACCCATATCGTCGGGTTAGGCCCATAGGCGACGAAAAATGCCCCTTAGTTGACGATTTTGGGACGTTGTCTATCAGAACTTTTCTTGTAGTGCTTCTCTTGAACTTCAGAGGTGTGATGTCTACGCACGCTTCTATTCTTGTAGACAGTGTTGGGCCTCCAAGAGCAGAGGTTTGTAGAACAGCAGCAAGTTTCCCTTAAGTGAATCACCCAAGGTTTATCGAACTCAGGGAGGCAGAGGTCAAAGATATCCCTCTCAACCAACCCTGCAATCACGATACAAGAAGTCTTTTGTGACCCCAACACACCTAATACACTTGTCAGATGTATAGGTGCACTAGTTCGGCGAAGAAATAGTGAAATACAAGTAGTATGGATGTATATGAGTGGTAATAGCAATCTGAAATAAAGATGGCAGCGAGTAAACATGCAACGAACGATAAATAAACGGAGTTTCAGTGCTTGGAAACAAGGCCTAGGGATCATACTTTCACTAGTGGACACTCTCAACATTGCAATCATAATTGAATATAAATAAGAACTTCACTATGCTATTCTGAATTACTCTCTGGCAAGATAACGAACACTAATTCACCATGTAGGCAAACCTTAAAGATGTATTCCCAAGTACTAATAAACACCCCACGCTGTCACTGTGAGCATTCATAGGAGGTACTAACACACCACAATTTCATAGAGACATCCAACTCAAATCATAACCCAGGTGAACAAGTATTCTGTGAAATATAGCCTAAGAGACCCACACGGTGCACACACTTGTCACCTTTACACACGTGGGACAAGGAGTCTCCGGAGATCACATAAGTAAAATCCACTTGAATAGCATAACGACATCTAGATTACAAAGCTCATCATATGGATCTCAATCATGCAAAGCAACTCATGAGATCATTGTATTGAAGTACATGGGAGAGAGATTAACCACATAGCTACCGGTACAGCCCTTAGCCTCGGGGAGAACTACTCCCTCCTCATCATAGGAGACAGCGAGCGTTGATGAAGATGGCGGTGGTGTCGATGGAGATGCCTTCCGGGGCAATTCCCCGTCCCGGCAGGGTGCCGGAACGAGACTTCGTCCCCGAATCTTGGCTTCGCGATGGCGGCGGCTCTGGAACTTTTCTCGTATCGTGGCTTATTGGTTTAGGGTTTTCGCGACGGAGACCTTAAGTAGGCGGAAGGGTAGCCTCGGAGGGGCCCTGGTGGGGCCACACAATAGGGGGGCGCACCCCCCCTGGGCCGCACCGCCACCACGTGTGGGGCCCCCAGGGCTCCCCTCTAGTCCCTCTCTGGTTCTCTGGAAGCTTCCGGGAAAAATAAGGTTCTGGGCGTTGATTTCGTCCGATTCCGACAATATTTCCTTTGTAGGATTTCTGAAACCAAAAACAGCAGAAAATAGCAACTGGCCCTTCGGCATCTCGTCAATAGGTTAGTTCCGGAAAACGCATCAAAACGATATAAAGTGTGAACAAAACATGTAGGTATTGTCATAAAACAAGCATGGAACATCAGAAATTATAGATACGTTGGAGACGTATCAAGGTGCCTTGGCATTTATGTTTTTCTCCAGAAATAAGGACAAGCGAGATACCACTTTATCATATCATGTTATGAGCGTTGCAATCCTGTAGATACTTATGCTTCATGTTGTTTATTATTGTGTTGGTATCTTTTCATAGCTTGCATGACTATTGAGTAGCATTAGTTGCATACTTCTTATTATGAATTGCCTAAGTACTTGATCATATATTGAGAATATATACATCATATGAATCAAATAGGTTCCTGAAAGTTTCTTTTATCGCACTCAGTTGTCACTGAATTGCTTGAGGACAAGCAATAAGCTAAGCTTGGGGTCAGTTGATACGTCCATAACGTATCTACTTTCCTGAACACTTTTGTCATGGTTTTCCCTCTAATTTGTGTGTGTTGAATACAACTAACACGGACTAACGCTGTTTTCAGCAGAATTGCTCTGGTGTCTCGTTTTTGTGCAGAAATCCAACTTTCACGAAAATTCCCAGAAAATATCGCAATTTCCTATTTTACCCGAAGACCCACGGAGCCAGAAGACGAGACGAAGAAGAGCCACGGCGGGCCCACACCATGCCTAGCCTCGGGCCACCCCTGCTCGCGCCTATGGGTGGTGTGGCCGCCTCGGGCACCCCCTCGACCTCTCCTCCTGACTATATAAAAGCCCCTGACCTAAAAATAGAGGAGGGTTTAACGTTTTTCCAGAAAGAGTTCCGCTGCTCCGCCGCCACCAGAAACCCCAATCCGGGAACCAGAAACTCTGTTCTGGCACCCTGTCGGGACGGGGAATTGGAGGAGATCATCACCATCATCATCACCGACGCCTCTCCATCAACCATCCATGATTCCCCCATCCATGTGTGAGTAATTCCCCCGATGTAGTAATGGTAGGGATTGGATGAGATCATTCATGTAATAGCTATAAGATTGTTAGGGGCATAGTGTCTAGTATCCGTTATTAGTATTTTTGACATTGTTGCAACTTGTTGTGCTTAATGCTTGTCACTTTGGGCCCGAGTACCATGATCTCAGATCTGAACATGTTATTCATTCATGAGGATAATTATTGTTTTAATCTTACCTGCAAGTTGTATACACATATCGTTGTCCGAAACCCGAGGCCCCAAAGTGACAGAAATTGGGATAACCGGAGGGGATGGCTGTGATGTGAGGATCACGTGTGTTCACGGAGTGTTAATGCTTTCCTCTGGTACTCTATTAAAAGGAGAACCTTAATTACCAGTAGATTCCCTTGAGGCCCCGCTGTAAACGGGCTGGTAGGACAAAAGATGTCGTGCAAGTTTCTCCTTGCGAGCAGGCATGACTAAATACGAACACACGCCTATGATTACTTAGTACTTGGATGCTTTTATAATTGTTACCTGCAAATGCCCATGTCTTGCTTATTATATGAATTATCTTATCCATGCAGCGCTCGTTCATCCACCCCTATGCCTACAGCATTTTAATCCTGCTGTCTACTGCAATCACCGCTACTGCTATTTTTATCTCATTACTGTTGTTACTTCACTACTGCCATTGCTATAAAACTGTTACTACTGATAAATTGTTGCGAGCAAGTCTATTTCCAGGTGCAGCTGAATTGACAACTCATCTGTTAAAGCTTATAAATAATCTTTGGCTCCCCTTGTGTCGAATCAATAAATTTGAGTTTTACTTCCCTCGAAGACTGTTGCGATCCCTTATATTGTGGGTCATCAGACCCAATCCTCTTGATCGCGTCAAAATGTAGTATTATGTGGAATAATCATGAACAATATCAAGAGTAATGTAATATATTTTGAGTCATTATATTTAGATGTATGAAGTCTAAGGTGTGAACAAAATTTGAGGTAATATTGTTTTTGGATGCAAACAATAACAGAAGTCATGGCGAATAACCATGATAAATCAGATGATCAAACATATGCAGTGCATGCAGAAAATGTCAACCTTCATGCACTAGCCAATGCAACCAAAAGTCCAAACTGGTGGAAAGGGCTAGGCAATCTACTTATACACTTCAACACCCCCCTCACGTGTGACGGGAAGATAAGTCAACACATGTAGAGTCAGAGGCAGGCTCAACATGCCTATACGTGCCTATACGTGGACTCCGAGGGGCAAACAACAATTTTAGGATAAATTGCGAAAGTTGGGACTCGAACTCGAGACCCTAGGCTCTGATACAATGTCAAGCTTCATGCACTAGCCAATGCAACCAAAAGTCCAAACTGATGGAAATGGCTAGGCAATATACTTATACACTTCAACATAAAGTTTCATCATCAAACTAACAACTAGTCTTGTCTCAAGATTATAGGCAAATAGTGAATAATACGAAAAATGGTTCATTGCTTCCTTGTGTTACAAAGTAGCTATGCATATGTATAAGCGTTGACAAGTTAAACTATAAAAGAGAAAGCCAATGCTTTTATTGTGATTTTAGTGTTTTCCTAATCTGACTTGTTATTATAATGTGATTCAATGGTTTCCCAATCTTGATGCCCAAGCTTGAGTGCATATATATAAGCGTTTACATCAAATACAATGTAATGTCAGGATGTTGGCATACTCCATGAGGTCAAGAGAGGCTAATGGACCTAACGGTTGCTATGATGTAGGGCTAGGACAGAGGGTGACATTGTGATGCCTCTACTTCGTCATGCACTTCGCTTTGCCACGAGGCTACAATCCACAAGGCACTAGAACCGGGTGTGGAGGACGGTGAAATGAGACAAATATAAGAGAGAGTGAAAATGGTTAGGTCAAGATCTAAGATTTCAAAGTATTTTGACTAGAATACTAATATGTTCATACTTAGTAACTTCCTTAGCGCAATATGAAATTGGTAATTCGACATATACGTATACATGCATCATTCCATGCCATATAAGATTATTGTCAACATAATCTAAAGACGTCAACCATTTATGTTTACCTCTTGAGACTGGGACCCCACGAACGCCTTGCATGTAAAATTATGCAGAAGAAGATGAGTGCATACATAAAGTAGTCTTTATGTTTAATGACAAAACAATATACTTATGTTAATTTTGTTATTATACTATTTTCCCAATCTGACTTATTATTATTGTGATTTCATAGTTTTCAACATCACCACCCGCAATGTTTGTGAGCACGACGAATACAATGTAATGGCTCAGCGGTGACCCAGATGCTAAGGTGATGACGTACCCCGTGAGATCATGTTAGGTCAGTGGACCTGACGATTGCAGACACTTGAGACGATGAATAATGGTTGTACATGATAAGGGGTTAGGGCACGGAAATCTTGGTGGAAGGGATCTTAGGATGCTTATCGTCACACCTATCCTTCATCACACGGCAAAGCCATAACACCAAGGCTAGAATCAATAATGCACTAGGGATGTGGAGAAAGAAGAGTATGATTTAGGAGGAAGAGGTGGGAGTGGATCATCAATTTTAGAAATGGTATTTCTATATCGGAGAGGTCAAACTGTAATTATTGGATCAAGATCAATCAGACTTAGGGCCCCTCTGATTTATTATTACCATTTTTATTCAACTGCTTTCCACTCCTTGGACCCATTGGTGTTCTAGCGAGCATGACGAATAAATTGTCGTGGTCGAGCAGTGGCCCAGATGCCAGGGTGTGACGTGCCCCATGAGATTATTAGAGTTCGGTGGAGTTGACGGTTGTAGCCACATGAGACGAGAAACAAGGGGCGGTGGATGATGAGGGGCTGGGACACGACATCTGGGGACGGTAGGGATCTGAGGATAGGTTCACCTTGCCTATCCTGCATCACACACATGAGCGGTGTCACCGATGATAGAAACCATAATGCTATAGGGAGAGAGGGGATGCCGATGTTAGAAATGATTTGATTTATTATAGAGTGAACGGTAACTGTTGGATCAAGATCAACCAGTTAAAGGTATTTTGAGTAAAATACTACTTCGTATTATACATATTCGAGACACATATGCATATACTTATGAAACGCAACATGGACTCAATTGTATATATAACACCAAATATTCATATCTAATAGCATCCATCAATTTAGGTTCGAGACCGGCACCCGACCAACGCTTTTGTGCATGTAAAATCAGTGATCTCAAGACAAAGGCATACGCATTTTTCTATGACTTGAGTGGCATGATTTGAGCAAGGAAAGGGGTAGCGAATTATGCATCTTATCGCCGTTGCCGCCGCGTTGATTGGATTCGCAGCTAAGCTCCGACCACACCTTACCGGATCAAAGCAAGATGGATTATGCATGGCTCGTCGGCTGGACACTGGAGGAACAAGGAATTTGTTCGGTCGTCCGGGAGGGCAAAGGGGAAAAGGGCGGCCCTGGATGGCTGATCAACCGGAACCATTGGTCTGGTCAGAAGGGGCAGTACTTCAAAAACAACTTTATGTAGATAGCGTACATTGGGCGTGTGTGCTGCGAGTTTGAAAGGTCTAAAGTAGCAAGGTTTTGTATCGTGGACCAATTTTGTTTCAGATAATGGAAGGATCGTCCTCTCACGGTCTCGCCTATGTTTCACACAGTCGAACTGCTGTTCATAGATGATGATATACGGAGTCCTCCTTTCGTTCTATGAATCTTGTTTTAGATTTGTGTAAATTTAAATATATCTGCATACTATATAGTGTTTAGATACATTCAAATTTTTATAAATATAAGATAACTTTCGTTTGACGGATGAAGTATATGAAATTATCAACCTACTGCATTAGTACATTTTCTTACCAAGCTGTCAATTTTGTAGTAGCTGGTTCTCCCTGCCTGTAAGGTACATAATTGATCTTAACCTGAGAGTAACTTCTTTTTTGAAGGATTAACCCGAGAGTAACTTGATTAGGCCGACTAGTGGAGCTCGAGTTAGATTTGCTTGGCAAGCTCGGAACCAGCTTTATTTCGACCGACTATGTTTTTCTTGAAACGATAAAATTTTGTTTTGTCATTTTCATTAATTAAGGAGAAAAGAGTTCACCACTTTTTTTTTTGCGAAACACAGTACAATCAAAGACGCTCATACATACGTGCACACACTCACCCCTATGAATGCACACACGCACACCCTACCCCTATGAGCACCTCCAAGAGACTGCGTTGAAGAATTGATCCGGCGGGTCTTGAGATTGACGAAGTCACCACGAGCGCCTCGCTGTCGACGGGAACGTCGCCTCCCACTGAAGAATATTCCGCCTTTATGAGACACCAAAGTGTCAAATCTGGGATTTGAACTCTGGTGGGCTGGGGGTGCCACTGCCCTCCTAACCATCCAACCACAGGTTGGTTCTCAAAGAGTTCACCACTTAATTAGCAGGAATCCAACTATGTTGGACATGACTATTTTGATCCCAACATCTTTCCAGTAGTCTCAACTTGTTATCGTGTAATGATCAAAATATAAGAAAGGTCACTTGAGATTGACCAAAGCTGCAAATAAAGTTGCAAATTTAGGTTGAACATGAGTGATGGATCCAATTGGAAGAAGAATATAAAATGCATTGTCATGTTATTCAGCGTGCCATAAAAAATGGCATGTAAGTCATGAAAAATGCCCCCTTGATGTGTCGTCCGTAGGTAACACCAGGGAACCCTAGACACACCAATTGCCAAGATCCGAAGAGAACCTGCTGATATGGGGACGCCTACCCTCACTTTCCCTTCAATGACGCCTAATTGGACGCTCGACAGGTAAGAAAAGGCCGGAGAGATTTTATTACAATGCAACATCGTCGCCTCCACCTCGACAATACCATTAGGGAGACAAGAACTGAAGGGAAACCTGACCAACAAAAAAAATAACGAAGAGAACGGGTTCACACTCCTCTTTGTTTCACCCTTAGGAAATGTATATGTAGTTTTAGTTTCTTTTGAAGATATGGAGGAACAGAAATGATAAATGCTGAAAAATAAACCCAAGTGCGGCTTACTCAAGTTTTGTTCCCTACGTACGAGATAAGGCTATCCCCAAGCGGCCAGGGTTTTAGTCCCCTCTGTCGGCCCACGGCCGGTCCACCCCGCCTCTAATGGCCTTCTAGGCCTTGGAGGTGCGGCGGATCCCGGTCGCTCACCAGCGGGAGGCTCCACTTTCTTGTTCTATTTTATTAGTGTCTTCTTTAGGATGGTGGGGCGGTAGTAACATCTTGGAGTCAGAATAAGTTACTCCCCGCTCTACCCTCGCTCCGGTAGTCCGCCTAGCTAGCACCGACGGAGGATGCGTGGAGTTGTTTGTCTTGCAGATCTTTCGGGATCCGGTCATCTTTTGTGTCCGTTGGTGTGGTTTCAAGTAAGTCTGGTTGATATACAATTGTCATCACTAGCGATGGTTGTTGATCTGGTGTGTTAGTTCTTTGGGGCAGTAGCACGACGGGTTTCCGTTTTTCTACCACAACAAGCTCTAATGCAAGGGGCTCTGTCTTGCATCCTCCCCCCCTCCCACCAGTCTATGATCGTGAAAGAGCTAGGCGTGGAATGGGATACATAGGTGAGAAGGAGTTCTTCTCCGGTTCAGGGCCGGTCCATAGATTTTGAGGGCTCTAGGGCGACACGAAACCAAAAGCCCCTTGTTTATAGTGGCAGAGCTATGCTAGGGCATGGGGCCATGGCCCCCCTACTTTAGAAAATTCCTAAAAAATCTATTTATAAAATATTAATTTTTAAAATACTACTCATGTTTTAAGCATGATTGGTGTTCTTGGCCCCATTAATAATATCCGTCAAGCTCCGCCACTGAGTCACACACAAAAGCTCAAAAAAATATTAATATTCAGCAAGAGAAATGTTAAGTTAATGCAACAACAAACTAAATAATATGTAGATTTGAAAGATCCATGGTCTTCAAAAATCTTGGTGAAGACATTGAATTTTTTTATTTTATATTGATCGAGCGAACTACATATCATGATTCTTATTTCTAGTAGTAGCTACTTGTGTACACGAGGTGTATATACATATGTATCTCTAGAATTAATGACATAATAAAATGACGAGGGTAGGTGATGTTTTACATATTTGGGAAGGCAAAAGAGAACCCGTGCCATGGAGAAAAATTATTCAGAAATATTGAAATATTTTTTTTGTTAAAAGGAGATTTTCTAAAGTTATTGCAAACTGTATTACCTAAAAGATACAGTAGTAAACAAATCCAGGACCCCTAGCTCCTGGGATGAAGTTCAAGTTGCTAAATGGAGGGCAATGTTGGATGATGACAAGACTACAAGGATATCCAAAACACTACAAAGACATCGCAAGTTTATCTAAATTTAGTAGATACATCTGAATTTAAATAAATTTTTGATATCTTTTTATGGACAGAAATAGTATATATTATCATGACCGGCAAAGAATACAAAACGTAGCGTTCAATGTATTTTCTCAATTTTGGCACGATTTTTAACATTTGTTTTCCGTTAACATATAATGCTGAACAAAATAAGAAATAGTCTACAACTATCTCCATTCCAAACTAAATGGCACGTTTTTTTTTCCTTCCAAGCGAGCAACCACCGCAATATCTAGATCAAATGCAACCGAAGCCGCGTTGATTAACTTGGAACAAAGGCCGATCCAAATTAGTTCTCGCGGGTTCAACGAACCTAGACAGAGTGAGGCAACATTTTGCTTAAATCCGCAACATTTAATCCGGACCGGAGGCGGTATCATTGTCTAAGAAAATGAACAGTGGTGATATTCTTATTTTTGCTCACATCTTGTAAATGCCGATTGTACGGTGTCACGAATTAAAACAGTTTGAGGCCGATTTTCTTCTTTGCGGTTAGTTTGAACCTTCCCCAACAAAAAAAAAGAAGGATTGGTTTCTGCCTGCGGATGCGGTTAACCTGGACGATTTCTGTAGCTTGAGAACCAGATCACGTCCGAGATCATCCAAAGCGGTTTTTCACCAACTTCTGATGCAACTTTTACAGGCTGGCGACAAAGTAATTTCCACTCTGAGGCGCACGAGACCACTGAAGTGTCCAACGATCATCGAACAGACGAACACGGCTCACAAGAGAGCTTTTTATCTTAGTACTAATTAAAATAAAGTACTCTGAGTAATTTAGAGTCACGGCACACAGGATTAACAGCGGATAAACAAAAGCACGACCCTTTTCTACATTTCGCACATTTTTTACGGCAGCCCCGGTCGTTGAGCGCAGCCAGAAAGCGGAGGCGACGGGAACGAGAATAGAAAACAGAAGAAATAAAATAAAGCAGAAAGGGGCAAACGAGGCCACGAGCTGAGCAGTGCGGGCCCCGCCGCCCGCCTCTGGGAGGCGCACCACGGACGGTGGCGAGGCGCTGCCGCCGCCCACCAGACGCGGGTGGGCCCACCCGCTCTGACGCCGCGCGTGACGTCGCGCCCGAGGCGCCCCGGCCCGGCGCCGCGCGGGGACACGTGTCGCTCCCCGAGAGGCCAGAAAGCTTGTGGGGGACCGGGCCCCGGTGGCGGGCAACGTGCGCGCGGGGCGGTGAGCGGCACACGCGGCTGCTCGACGGCTTTTGGTTCCGCGAAAATTCTAGCGAAAAACCGGCTAGCGTCACCCCGGCGTGCGTCCCAAGCGGCGCCGCACCGCCGAGTACGAGTAGGCAGGCCAGCCAGGCTCCTGACGCCTACGTCGCGCTGGCGTGCTGCCGCTGCTGCGCGCACCCCGCGGAATGCACCTGGATGGCTTGGCTCTACCGGAAACGTGTACCAGGTTCAATGAACCATGGATCTTTCGTAGAGTTTGCTGGGGTTTTGCGTGGGCGGTCTCGGCGGATTAGACACCATCGTTGTGTTTGGAGGCACTCTAGTTCAGCGTGTCATTGCTAATCTGGATTTTTTTTTAGCCTGTCTGTTGTTGAAATCATCAGCCTAAGCTCAGATTTTTATTGTCCTCGTGCTCATGCAACGCAGTGCTAGTAGTAAACTTGGCAACATTTTTCTAGAGAAACATAAACTTCACTCACCTTTGCTTTTGCCAAATTTTGGATTACTATAAGATGTTTTGTAGGCTAAAATAAATTAGGAATTGCTACATTTGCTTCAAATTATAAGACATTTTGGCTAACAAAATAGGTACCCCTCCAGCCCTACATACGTGTCTCGGGTTCAGCGAACCTACACATATTCTAGCCTAACTTCTTCTTAAATCCGCGACATGTACTAATGGACGGAGGGAGTAGCACTTTGTAGCTAATAACTTCATAATTAGCATAACGCGATGCTACAGAGATAAGGTCTTCTTGCATAATATTGCAACTAGGTACATATTTTTGGAATCGTTCTACTTGAAGTTCGATCAATGCCGTTGGCATTGAACGCCTTCAAATAATACCATCGACGTTTGCAAAAAGAAAAATTTATTCGACCCATTTTGAAATGCCCATATTTTAATACTACCTCCATCCCAAGGCTTAAGGCCTATTTTTTCCAGAAAGTCAAACGAAGTAAAGCTTAAACAAACTTTTAGAAGAATTTATGAGCAAATATGATATTTTGTAGGAACCATATGAAATATATTTCATTATCTATCTAATGATACTGATTTTGTACTTTTCATGTTAATGATTTTTGATAAAAACTTAGTCAAACTTAACATAGTTTGACTTTCAGAAGAAAAAAATATAGGCCTTAAGTCTTGGGATGGAGGTGGTATGCTACAAAAGCGATGTAACCATCTGATCGACGACCATGTTTCAGATCAAATGCAGTGCTACAAATATCCTGGTGATATCTAAGATATTTCTCTCACTAAAAATTACCAAATGATTGAAGTTTTAGGCTTGCTCTAATCCAAATTTGTTCAAGTTTTAACAAAAATAATAATAAAAAGTATCAATATATACGACTTCAAATCCATATATTACGGAAATATAATGTAGTACCATGCATCTAATAAAACTAGATTGGACTGATAGATGTTAATGTATTTTCCTACATCCTTGATCATAGTTAAAGTAGAACCTACAACTTTAAGTATTTTTAAACAAAAGTATACAAGTATTTCCCTTTAAACAAATATGCTCTCTCCGACTCAAATGTGGCCACACCAATTAATTTGGGCTGGAGAGTAGTAGGACTAAGTAGCACGAACAAATCGGCTCATTAGAAATGTGCACATTTTAATACAGAACAACAGCAATGTAATCATGTGATCCTTTTTTTTTGTGAATATGTAATCATGTGATCCATCAGCCCACTAGTTCAACTGTATATATTTAAGTATATTGCAGTACTCGAATCAAGCACGTATTCTCCTTTATAATAAAAAAAACAATGCCCTGTTCATCAGCCACGCCGTACAATGCAACCTCTGTACCCATTTTAAAACCGCAAGCCGTGTCAAAAACACCTCTGTAATTCCACGAAAAGACATGTCAAAATAAACGTACAGCGGCAGTAGTACACAAGCCAGCTCCACTCCTACTGCTGGCGGTGCGTGGTGGATAAAACAGAACCGGTCGTACCTGGACAAGATGCCAAACCAGGTGGAAAAGGGCGAGGCACGAGTGCGTATCGCCTTTCCCCACTTTCCATTTCCCGCACCGCACCGAGGGCACGGCGGGGTGGACGCAGCGTTTTGTCGCCCGCACCACTCCATCTCTTTCCCTCCTTCCTTCTTTTATTTATAGCGGCCCCGGCCCCGTATGCGTCCTCGGTTTTTCTCCTCTCCTCTCCTCTCCTCTCCTCTGCTGAGCTTTCATTCATTCACCCGCTTCCCCCTCCCCGTCCGTTCCTACAAATCTGGTGGGCGCTGTTCGCCGCGGCGGGTCTCGCGCGCGCAACCACCGCAAAACCCTAGCCCACCTCCACACCCACACGGGGAGCCAGACCCAGTCGGGGACCGAGATTGGATCGCCCGCCACCTCCTCCTTCCACAGGTGCGTCCTCGCCTCCTCTGTATCCATGATTCTCTGCGTTTACATACCGTTGGTTGGTTGGTTCGGTGGTTGGTTGGATGCGGCGCCGCGCGCGGGCCCGTGTCGGCCATCGTCTCCGCGGCGGCCGCGTCTCCGATTCGTTCCAGATTCGTGAATTCCATGAGCTGCTGTTCCTCCTCTGTTTCTTCTGAAACAGAAAGTTGTTCTTCACATATTTTTTCCCCTGTATTTATTCTGATTTGCGATACGCAAAGTTTTTCGGTGGTACTACCTCGGTTTCGGTTAGTTTTTCCCCCTTCGAGAAAAGGAATTTTGGCGCCTTGCGTCGTTTCTGCGCGCTTTCCTTTATCGCGCAAGCCTTTTTTTGTTTCTTTTCCTGCTCAGGGCGAGCAATCTGGTGATAGCAAAAGGTCGCCCGTTAAAATCTGTCGGCGTGCGTGCTCCTAGGTCGTTGCGGTTCCAGATTTATTGTCTTCCTCATGGATCATTCGTACAGGAGGACATGTGGATTTATATATTTCTTCATGCGCGAACAGCTGCGGCTCAGATTTGTCCTCTTGCGTGGCCTACAGATTGTTGTTAATCCGATGGCGAAAATGGAAGATCGTTTCGGTAGATGTTTTATCCACCGCCACGATTCGCGGTTCGCTAAGAAGTCATGGCGGATTTCACAACGTTAGGTTGTTGAGCGGGGTACCGAAATTATGGTTATTATGATAATTACCAATTTACCATTATCGCTTGGTAAATGTAATTAATACTGCGTTGCTGCCCATCTTTATATACATTTCTTCAGCAAAAGAAAAACAGGTGGACACTCACACTAGTGTTCTTTCTAAAGAGCTCGAGTGAAAAACCTCTGGTTTAGTTACACGGTTTGGGTTAGCCTCCAAGTTTCTAGGAAGCGGGACTCGGCCAGCTGTTTCACGGTTGATCATCGTTTGATGTAAATGTCATATCTGCGAAGCAAATCAGTACCTAATGATTCGAAGTTGTCCTACCAAGAAATTGAATTAGAAAATCTCATTTTAATCTGACAAACGTAAATGAAAAACAAACCATCACCATTCATGTGACCAAAGGCTCTACGTATTAAGGACATGTTTCATTCGTGCCAGACTTCATTCTTTTGTGTGTTGTTTCCACCCGACTGACTGTACCCTTAGAGAGTGCCGATTTGATTGGTATAATTCACCATCTTTGATTTCATATTTCTTTATTTGGTGGTCTGACATAAAGATAATCGCTGCTTTACTACTGAACATTACATAAAAGTTATTATCCCGTAGTCATTTCTCAATACTTGCAATTCAAAGATATATACTGGGGGTTTACAGGAAGCATGTGTTCATGTTCAGGGCAAAGGATGCCACACAGTTCAGCTGTGTTACTTAATTGTTCTGTTAACCATAAGATAACGTAGTGTTCAACACAGTCTGAATTGCAAAGTTAAATTAGACCTGGTCATTTACAGGATGTGCTTTTGTTACCCCCTCAATTGTTAACATACAATGGAATTAATCTTTCTGAACTTATCCACTACAAGGAAATTGTACCGATGTATTCTTCTTGATAAATTGCTATTTTCTGCTCTGTCTTGGCTGTGGTGTCCTTTTAAGATATTTCTGCTCTTTCCTGGCCGTAATCTCCTTTTACCTTTACACAAATTTTTATATTTCAATGCAGTACCCTTATGTGCTACATTAGGTTTCTAGTTGCGACTTACTAGCCTCTGACCTCTTATTTCTCATTATCAGGATTATTTGCCTCGGCTGCAACTGGAAGTTTCTGAGTAGAAACTGAGGCTCGGTTCAAACCTTCGTCACACTCACTTCAAACATACTGGCTCGAAATGGATCGTGATGACGTGTCTGGTTTTGTTAGCGGAGGTTGCAAGCTGTTCTGAGTTTTCTAACCCAGTAGAAGTTAATAAAGTTATGATACCAGGGAGTCAGTCAACTGGTTCTTTTCACTTACTAATTGGTTGAGGTTTGATGTTTCTGAATTGGAATGGACAAAACTTCCCGTGGCCTTGTATTTGGTGATAGTATCAACTCCTTCCACTCTTCCCATTATCAGAGTACAGTCCAACACACTGCTCAGCTCAAAGATAATACACTTGACTCCGCATCGTACTCCAGCTTTTCTGTCCCTAACTCAAAAGCCCAGAAAAGGAAGTGGGGTACTATGGCAGGAGCAGAAGGTACTGGAAATCCATTACTCACTCTGGGTTTAGGCCGTTCCCAAAGCTCATCTGACAATAGCAAAGTAAGCTCTGCCACAGCTTGTGAAATGTCTCCATCCTCGCTGAGGGAGACTGATGAGGAGTCATCTGTAGATCTTAGCTTGAGCTTTGATCTTTGCCTTGGCTATGATGGTGCGCACTTTCAGAAGAGGTCCTCTGCTGGTTTGGTGGCCAGCTCTCCTAAACTGGATCTTCAATTGAGTTTATCCACTGGCCCACCTGTATCTGCTGTCACTTATACGAATATGGTGTCGCCAAACATACCAGTAACCAACTCATCACCAGCCCTTATAGGGAAAGGATCATTACCATCTAATTGGGGTTTTGAGCACTCTGTGGTTTCGTCATCATATGCATCTGAAGCAACATATGCCTTTCCATGTCCGAAGATACCCAGAAAAGAACAGTGTACTTTGTCTTCTCCAGTCATTTCATCAACTATGCTTACCAGTTTGAAAAGCCCAGCTGGTTGTACTTCTGTGGACACTAACCCTCAACAGCGAAGTATGAACACTAAAACCTGTCAGTTCCCTGGATGTGGGAAAGGAGCAAGAGGGGCATCAGGCCATTGCATAGCCCATGGTGGTGGTAGGCGATGCCAGAAACCTGGTTGCCAGAAAGGTGCTGAAGGAAGGACCATATATTGCAAGGCCCATGGAGGAGGGAGGAGATGTGAATTTCTTGGATGTACAAAGAGTGCCGAAGGGCGGACAGACCACTGCATAGCCCATGGTGGTGGTCGCCGCTGCAGTAACGATGGTTGCTCCCGTGCTGCCCGAGGGAGATCTGGCTTATGCATCAGGCATGGAGGTGGAAAAAGGTGTCAGAAGGAGAACTGCACCAAGAGTGCAGAAGGTCATTCTGGCCTCTGCATCTCTCATGGAGGTGGGAGGCGTTGCCAGTTTCCGGAATGTGCTAAGGGTGCACAGGGAAGCACAAAGTTCTGCAAGGCGCACGGTGGAGGAAAGCGCTGCACATTCTTTGGCTGTACCAAAGGAGCTGAAGGAAGCACTCCATATTGCAAGGGACACGGGGGAGGCAAGCGCTGCTTATTTGAAGGTGGTGGCGTGTGTCCAAAGAGCGTGCATGGTGGGACTCAATATTGTGTTGCGCATGGTGGTGGGAAGAGGTGTGCCATTCCTGATTGCACCAAAAGTGCTAGGGGGCGGACAGAGTACTGTGTACGCCATGGAGGTGGCAAGAGATGTGTGTTTGAGGGCTGTGTGAAGAGTGCGCAGGGAAGCACTGATTACTGCAAGGCACACGGGGGAGGCAAGCGCTGCTCATGGGGCTTGGCGGAGTCCAGCTTTGGTGTTGACACAGAGCAGTGTGATAAGTTTGCTCGCAGCAAGACTGGTCTATGTTCAGCTCACAGTGCTCTAGTCCAGGACCACTGTGTTCATGGTGGTGGTACATTAGGCCCTGTAATCCACCAGCTTGTCGCCGATGTTAAACCCGACGAGATGGAAGTTGCTGCTGTGAAGGTTGATCCTATTTTGATGCAGTCTCCTGTGGAGCCACTGACAGAGGGTAGAGTGCACGGCGGGGGGCTGCTGGCTCTACTTTCTCGCGGCGGAGGCCATACAAGTGCCCCTGGTAACTTTGAGAATGGCACTTCTGTTATGATGGCATGGATGTGAGTGATATTCTCATCAAGAATTGGTTGCTTCAAGTTTTGATCTGTTTCCAGAGCTTAATGCTGTGGCGGGATAAAGTAAATTTCACATTTCACCAATTGTTGTCCTGATCATTTCCTCCGTGTACTATAAATAAGGGAGAGCGTTATTGGCTTCTCTATTATTGTAATTAATTAATGTCGTCGAACAGCCTTGCTTTGTGTTACAATTTCTGTATCTGCTACTATTGGGATATGATCTGTCTGCAATTTGCTTTTCTTTTGTGTTTAATAATAGTGGAGTAGTTCTCTCGTGAACACATATGACCATTTTGAATGCGTGTAGTCAAACTTTGTTCGATAAATAGTTGTAATAATGACTTTCTTGGACACTACTACGTATTTGTCATGATAACATTAACTCTTCATAAAAAGAGATATCCTAGATTGGACACTGAAGATCTTAAATTCGAGTACAAGTTCAGCAGTTCCGCAGCGTTTTTTTGAACTCGCTAATGTTCATTAGCTGTTATTTTTCTGTCAGACTATCCTACAGAGTTGGCCGAGTAATAGGGTTTAGGAGAACCTGCAGTCTTGCTTACAGAGATGACCAAGTAGTCGGAAGAAGGAAATGGAGATGAAAAGAGCTTCTTCAGAAATCAGAACCACTTCTCGTGCACCTTGCAGTTAGTTAACTGGCGAGCAAAAGAGCTGTGTATCCATCACAAAACCAAATGTACACCTACGAACCTAAGCCACAACTTGATGGCTAGTCACGTTACAGGGCAAAACTGGACACAATAATCACACCCACCAGGGCGCAACCAGTTAGGACATTAGCTGGAACAAAGAATGAACAAAATTTCCTGGAGAAAGAATCATCGCCCTAGCTATGTGGTTAAACGCTACTCAATCTACTGTTACCGTGTCGTTTAAGCGACCGGCATCATCTGGTTTTATATACCTCCCTATCGTCTTTTGCCGAGCTCTCTTCCTGATTCTCTGGATCTTGTCTTTGGTCTGTTGCTTCCTCCGCTCCTTCTCCTGCTGCCGCATGTTCCTCTCCCGCTCGTACAGACCTTGCCACATCACTTCGCCAGTATGTGGCCACAGCCACCTTCTCTCAGGGTGATCCGCATCATACTCTTCGGCCAAGTCTTCATCCATGCTCTTCAGAGTTGCATAGGAGAACCACTGGATTGACATCCGACCTCTCCTGCCATCAAGCGGATGCTGCTCCCGCATTGCACCTGTCTCTGGGTTCACATAGACCATCCGCCGTGCACTGTGGAACGCCCAGACATTCACAATCAACTCAAGAACACGAGAGTAGCAGTGCTTGTCCTGTACATATCAACCAAGAGAGCAACAGTCTCAGGTTTTGAGATATAAATAGAATATATTACTCAAGATGATCATATACAGAGTATAAATAGAATATATTACTCAAGATGATCATATTACTCAAGATGATCATATATAGAATATGTTGGCAAGGTTTATGTTACGGTTTCTTGTAAGGTGTCAAATGAAGTGTTCAGCTGCTCTATGCCAATGAGACAGGTAACTATATTCTGAATATGTAGTAGAGGCACTCACCCTGTGGATACTCAAAATGCAATGCCCAGTTTGATAATGCTTGTCGTACATTTGTGCATCCAGTGCATCTACAAACATCCTGAAAAACAGCATATCTGTAACATCAACAGAGTATAAATATAAAAAGAATTAACCATAGGCTGAAGGACTTAAATCACTTGAAGCACAGACCTCTTTGAACTTTGGCTCAATGTCTGAACATGCAACAGCAAGGCTATATGCTTTAAAATTTAAAATATACAAGTACAACTTTAAACATCATTGAGCGATAACGGCGGTAGTACTAATATACACAAGCTTAGATCAGCTATTTTTTGGCACTCATGATAATAGATCACTTAAAATACATATACCAGGAAATGACTAATACCCAGTCAGGGCTTCCCTATTCTAGTTAAAAGGAGTACAATTCATGGTTTGACTATAATATTTTGAAAACATAATGTTACCTTGAGAACATTACAAATTCCAGGAACGATCTCGTAGGCAAAACCCAGCTTTGCATCACAGCCCAAGTGTCTCCATCATTAGGCATATGAGGCAGAGAATTCAAATCTTCATCAAGCTGCAAGCCATACATCCTTTGAAAAGCCTCTGAAACAGCTAACCTTCAAGACAGAAATATGAAGTAGATTTGTTCAATAAAACAGAGTAGTTAAGTTCGGGAGCACAGCCCAAACTCTACATTAAACTGTTAACGAAATACAACTTTTAGTTCTGTAAACATGGGTACATCAAAGGAGGCAACAAAATCTACTGAATGTTACTCCGTAAAAAATGATGCCTGGTAGTAACATGTTTCTAGAATAAATTAATACGTCAATGAAACTTGATAAAACAGTGCAACCTATGAAACTGGTTAAATGGATAACCTGCAGTTCCCAGCATTAACTGCATCACAGAGGGACCAGAAATTTTGATTGGCATGACTTCTTCGATCTTGGTCCATCCGAACCCAAAAATAGAAGGCATCTCCGTGCTTTTGAGTTTGAATAGCTTCCAATATTGCAGATTCAGCATTTTTTGACAAGTTAACCTGCTTAGTAAATTGGACAGTATGTATAAATTAGATGCTAACCATTATGCAAAACCTGGATAGCTCTCTGCGCACTGCCTCATATAAAAAGCATGACTTAATTCAGTGACACCAAATGATAGGTTATGTACAAAGAACATTGCCCTAATCAATCTTGCAAGTTATATCTATCATATTCATGGAAAATCAATCCGAATAATAGAAGACTGAAATACAAGGAAAAACATGATCTATTACCTTTCTTGCAGTCGTCCTCCAGGACTGAAATCCTATCCAGGAATTCTTGTGTATCCGGTCAATCCTGTTAGCCAGTGCAAAGAAAGCTCCAAATTCACCAAGAATATCTCTGTAGTACCCATTGTTGAGCAGTGGGAGACGAGAAGATGCATCAATGTCATCTGCTCCAGGTCTTCGACCTTTTGAAGACTAATGCAAGACAAACTTCATGTGATCAATTTAAGCCATTGGGATATTTGCAAGCAGTAATCATTTGTATTCCAACTAGCCACGTACACATATCTATCCTATTATACTCCCTCCTGCCGATAATATGTTGCGCATAATTTTTCATGCAAGTCAAACTTTGCAAACTTTTACCAAGAGTATATATAATAATATGAAGATCTACTATACCAAATGCATATAATATGAAAATATGTTTCATGATAATTCTAAAAAATATTAATTTGTCATTGTAAATATTTATATTTTTATAAAGATAGATGGTCAAACTTTATGAAGGCTGACTTCGACTAAACTTTATATGCAACATATTTTGGGCAGGAGGGAGTAGCATTTTAAAATGTAGCAGTTTTCGGATCTCCATAGCAAATGCTAGTTCAGAAAAAAGAAATACGAAATGCAAACCCATATTTATTCACCACATGGGTTGTTTATATTAAGTTTAGTTTGATTAGATTAGAGGTTATTTGAGGCTTAAATGGATTAATATTTTCAGAATAATCCCTGTGTTGAGAAATCATGAGGGGCCTCAAATCTAGTTCAATTGTACACATGGCAGTTCTCTTAACAGACCTAGACGAGACTGCATTAGACAATTTCTCCATTTATATGTATCACTATATGACAGGAAGGAATGCAAATCTTCGTTTCATCAAAAGTTAGAAAGTCACACTTCTGATCTAACAACCAGCCATGATACAAGGTATATAAGTTATTTAAAAGTTCAGCCACAGGTTTTATACCTCACAACAACTTTTACCGATTAATTGGATTATACCATCAGAAATTGTTTTGAAACATATACATTCAATGCACTCAAACTGGCCATTTTAGACTATAAATAGCTCGGTTGGTGCTAAGAGACAACAACAGCTTACCAGGCCAATTCCACGATACAGAGAGCCTTGATGTAGAAAGGGCCAAGTCCCCTCACCAAAGAAGGGTTCATATATACAAAGTGGCTGACCTGTCCGTTCAAGCTCATTTTCATCTCTTTCATGCAATTCATTTTTCATTCTGTCCACCCTTTTGACATTTCTATACACTTCCTCCCATGTTCCATGAGGTTGGTCACTCCTCTCTTTCAACTGCATAGAAACCCACTCAAGTTACTTACAAGCATTGTTCAAAAAGTGAGAAGTGAAGTGTTGAATATCAAATTTGCATCCATACTTACCTCCTCTTCTTCCAATTTCATTTTGGCGTCCATAATCCCATTTAATCGTTCTTCATTCCATGCAATAGCAGAGAACGCTTCATCAATCTTTTGTGGAGGATCAACCTTCCGGTTGGTATGCCACTCCTCTATTTTCTGGAGTATCTTGCAGTCAGTCAAACTCTCATTCATATGGTATAAATGCTTCACATCCTCAAATAGATGCCATTTCCACTCTTGTTTCAAAGCCAAAGGTATCTCTCCAGAGGTTAACGGGGTTAGTGCTTCAGCAGGAAACTTGAGAACATTTTCCAACAGTACAGCATAGCCTTCAATGGCTTCAGAAGCCATGAGATCCTTGGCACGGGCTTTACCCACTGATGCAACCTTTTTCCCTAGAACAGATAGTTCCCCATTTGATACTGCTTGCAGTATAACTTGAGTTAACATGGCAATATTTTTCCGTGGAAAAAGAAGACCATTTATCCCATCATCAATCTAATCCATGAAGACAACTGTGTTAGTTTATGATAAGATGTGCAGTAGTAGGTATTTGAGTTGATAAATGCAATGCCAAAAAAATGAGAGGTTATGGCCATACATATTTCGTGATCATTCCAAGGTCCGGAGCTATAACCAGCTTCTCAAGAATCATGGCTTGGACTAGCACACTGGGGAAGGATTGCTCATCAAGGCAAGAACCATATATGACAAGGTTAGATATGCCAAGGAGATTGTCCGTATCTTCAAGAGCAACATGTTCCACTGCACCTCTTGGAAAGCCAACGTTTAAAGCGATGGCCTGTGAAAAACAGAAATGTACAAAGCAGTTAGATGCAATTTAAAGTCTTATGGCATCTAAATAGCTAATTCAAACGATGAAAGACATTCACAATCAAGCGATGGCCTGTGAAAAACAGAAATGTACAAAGCAGTTAGATGCAATTTAAAGTCTTATGGCATCTAAATAGCTAATTCAAACGATGAAAGACGGCACAGTGGTAGATCAAAACCTCAAGTGCCATTCTATGCTTATCAGTTACATTTCCCATCAGGATTCTCACTTTCAGACCAGTCTGTGTGCTATTCTCAGAAGGATACTGCTGCAGAAGAGGTCCTACTGCTTGCAACACAAATGCCTCTTCCATCAAAAGTCCACCATATGAAAATTGACTACCAACTACAGCAATTACAAAATCCCTTGGACCTAAATTAAAGCCGATTCTCACATCCTGGTCATAACTTTTGGCAATGAATCTATCAGCTTGAATGGCTACTGCAGGGGAACCTGGAATCACAAAATAGTTGCCAGAATCAAGTGCAGCATACATCACCTGCAGGAAATAAATATAATTAAATAACCAACTGTCAGATTAGAGGCTCTAAATCAAAACGCAAAAAGGCCATTAACACATAAAATTTAGTATGGAAATAGTTGTATACCGGCAATATGTAGTTGGGAAAAACTATAACATTTGCCCTGCTGAAGACTTCTTTCCAACCACCTAGGGCCTGACTCATTCCACTAGAATTGTAGTCACTAACACAATGAGCAAGGGAACTCTCTTGAACAGTCCAAATGATAGGTATGGATTTGAAAGGCTCCTGCAGAAGACTGCAGCAGGAGACATTAAAATCAAAACTTGACTTTAAGCAAAACATTCGGAAGACTGTCGAAATCAAACACCTGACTTTGGGCAAACATCTTATAATAATCTGAAATGGATAGTCATACAGTCCTTGTTTCATAACTACCTTGAAAATACTGGCCTTGCTTCAATTGAATTTACAAGCATGCCATCATAGCTGCAGAAATGCAAATAGAGCTGGTGAGGGAATGAGGCTGAGGGCACATATTATGTAAGAAAAAATGTTACATACGAGTATGTAATGAAAACAAAGAAAAGAAGATAGGCTTTAGAAACTTACTCTAGCCAATCTACAGAAGTAAGTAATTTTGTGTCCACAGGTAAGATCTCAACTGGTATGCCGATGGTCCTCCAAATATTACTACATGGGCCATCCTCAAATGAGAAAACCTGCATTGAAAATTTGCAAAGTGGATTACGAGCAATGAACTTTCACACATGTGCATCTGTTACTGGTTTGCATACTTCTGCACTTCAATTTTCTTTTAAAAAGCATAGATGCAAACGATGATCAACAGCCATCAACAAATTTATGGCTATGTACTTGTTTCAGCTAGACATCTCGACTTGGGTAGTTGTACCAGGCAAGCAACTTGTCAACTAGAGGCGACTCCTCAAACATAACCTGTCACTCAACCAGCGGATCAATCCTTGCTCCGTGCCTCTAATAACCTGATAGCAAGATGTCATGCGTCTGATTCAGCATGTGGCCACATGTTTCTTTGCCTCCCTCCCTTCAACTGTACCTTCGGTAGTCAACTAGTAGCGTGGTATCTGTAGCAAGTATGGTCCACTAGCCTATGCATCTATACCCTACCTTGTAACCTAGCAGTGGCGGAGCCACGTTCTAGCTGTGTAGTCATTTGACTACACAGGTTTTTAGGTACATAGGCTGAAATTATACAGGAAACTCTGAGAAAATCGTATAAATAGATATATTTGACCACACAAGTAATCAAGTATATACTGACTACACAAGTCTAATGTCCTGGCTCCGCCACTGTAACCTAGGACATCATGTTATACCATATGGACATGCAAAAAATTGTGCAACATAATGATCATATATTAACCGTACAAAGGCAAAAATAATACAAGTGCTATTTGAACAATGGGTGCACATAGTACAGCTATTTCAAATCCACATCCCATTTCATCTCTAAGGGCCAGTAATCGAAATGTGGATCTTGATGAAAGATGCAACAGCCTAAAATGAGTGTTTGGGGGACACCAAACTCCGTCCAAGCATACCATTGGGTTGTAGAAAAAGCCCATAAGAGCAATTAGGATAATATGTATGCGAGATACTCGGTTAGGCTAACAACCATATCACTAGCACTTTACTAAAACAAGGCGTACATTTGATTGTTACCTCCTCTGAAAGTAAGAGGTACTGATACCTCGTGGTACCTCTCATGGAACTGCTACACTAGGAAGTGTAAACATCTAAGAGTTTGTACAGTACATGTCAATGCAAGCCAGAATTTGCGTATTTATTCTAGTTATTTGCTTGGAAAGTGAGAACTAGCAGATTAGCAATGCAGCTCTTGCATTACTGAATAGATACACCAGATACGGAACCTGAACTTGCTATATGACTTAGAATGTGATCTCGACAGGAGACCCATCCAGGGCTCTCCGTATCCAACTTGTAGAAGCAAACTAATCGAGGGAACAAAAGACATAGTAACACGACTTGTTCCGCTCAAACGGCAGTCAGTACATTCAGAACAAATCAGGTGAGCCACGCACCTTCATCTTAGGCTATACTAGGAAGTGTGAACATCGAAGAGCTTGTACATACATGTCAACGTAAGCCGGAACTTGGCGTATTTATTCTAGTTTTTTGCTTGGAAAGTCAGAACAGGCAAATTAACAATGCAGCTCTAAGCTCTTGCATTACTGAATATAAAATACAGCAGATATGGACTCTGAACTTGCTATATAACTTCAGAACGTGATGACGGCAGGTAAACCATCCAGGCCAGGGGTATCTATATCTAAATTTGTACTAGAAGCAAACGAACCGAGGGAACAAAAGACATAGCAACACGCCGTGTTCCGTTCAACCGGCAGTCAGTACATTCAGAACGAATTGAGTTGAGCCACCCACGCACCTTCATTTCGTACCCCATCGCCTCCAGCACGGACGCGACGCTGACCATCTGAAGCTGCATTGCGCCGGGGGCGAGATTCGCGAACACCTACGCGGGCGGAGTGGAAACGAGCGAAAACAAGGAACAAATTAAAACCCCAAAAATCGCGAGGAAACGGAGCTAGCCCCCAATCACCACGCCCACCCATGAGCTCAACAACAACTCACCAACGCGAGGCGCGGCTTGCGGGCCCCGGCCCTCTTCACGGGCCTCCCGAGGTCCGCCGAGCTCTCGGCCTCCTCCCTCCGCTCCCTCGCCCACCTCTCCCGCAGCCTGGTCGGCTCGAACGCGAGGCCCTCGCCGCTGTCCAGGTCGGAAGGCAGCAAGGGGTGGGTCCTGCTCCGGACCCCGCCAGCGCTGGCGCGCCTGGAGGGGAGCGGCATGGCGGGGGTGTCGAGGACGAGCGATCCGGGGAGGAAGGCGACGACGAGGATGGTGACGAAGAAGAAGGCTGCGGCGGTGCCGATCCACTGGAGGTAGTCCACCTTGTCGACGAGCAGGACGCGCGCGAGCCTGGATCTCAGGCCCGGCCTCCGCGCCGCGGCGCGCGGCAGCGGCAGGGGCGCGGGCGCGGGAGCCGGCGCCGCCGCCATCGCGCGCTTGTAGCTCCCCGGCCCGGCGGCGCCGTCGAGGGAGCCCATGGCCGCTCCGCCTAGGGTTTCGGGCCGGCGCCGAGCATGGCTGGCGAGCGGGCGGGCGATTGGGAGCGGAGCAGTTGAGGAGGAGAGCTGAGGAAGTGTTGCGGACTGTGGAAGACTCGTGAGTCCTATTTAGCGAAGTAGGCGTTTGTTTTCCCTGGGAGAGATGGGGGAAGGAGGAGAGGGACGAATGGGGATGCTGTGGTTTAAGACGGAAGCCTGCGTGGAGGGCGGAGGTGGGCCGTCGGATGCCGATCGGACGGCTCGGGTGTGGGGTTTAGCCGCGCGGAGCATGGGTCCGCGTGTTTCGGGAACCGGGACGCCTCGGTCTGCGGGATGGCCAGCCCTGTCGTGCTGTTGCCACGCCGACAAGTCGATTACAGGTGGGTCACGTTTGATTAGGCCCGTATGTCAGTGTGGAGGGTTTGACATGCAGGCGGTGAGCGTCTGTTTTGCTGTTTGTAGCGACATGTTTTTCCTCGTGTGCTGTTGCCTGGGGCCGAGAAAATTATAATCGGAAAAATTAGGTGGCTAATGAGGAGCCGAGAGATGGCTTAACGCCGTCAATGCTAGTACTCCCTCCGTCCCGTGGAAAATGTCGCAACCCCCTTTTTACGAAAAAACCCTCCACGTTTGCCCGACCAAATCCGAAGTCCTCCCTCCGCGTCCGCTCGCCCTCTTCTGCGTCGCCGCTCTATCGCCGCCCCATTGCCGGACACCACGCCCTCGCCGGCGCTGGCGCCGGCGCCGCGCAGCTTCCCGCGCCTCCTCCCGCTCCACTCCCCCGCAGATCCCTTGCTCCACTCCCCCGCAGATCCTCCGCAGATCCCCCGCTCCCTCTTCCCGGTTGACTTCTCCGCGCATCTATCCACTCCTCCGAGGTAAATGTCGGCTCTTTCTCCCTTGATTCGGACGGGTCAGCTACTCCGGCGGTTGAGCAGCAGCAGATTGAGGTGGCGCGGTGGATCCTCCTCCACGGATTCGATTCGGAGCAGCGGCGCTCGGTCTGGAGGGCATGGGGACGAGGGAGTCGATGAGCTGATGCTTCGGTGCTGGATGCGACGAAGCTTCCAACTTTGTCCTCCATGTCAGGACACGGCGCGGCAGTTGGTGGTGGTGAGGCGGCTCGGCGACCGGCCGGCCCTCTTCCTCGTCGTTCTCATCTCCTGCCGGCTTCGAGGGTGGCCAGTGCGTCGCCTGCTTCCTCCACCGCTACTTCTTCCTTCACATCTGCGCGATCTGCGGGATGATGTACGCCCGCGGGAACGACGAGGACGAGAACGTTCATAGGCCCCTTCAAGGTATTTCTGTTCGCTGAATTCACTCTTTTATGTCCAGATGCTTGACTTTCTGAAGAAATGTGGACTGTTTATACATCTGGAAAAGATTCATCTGCAGATGATCTTTATTGTTAAAGATGTCAGAATGTATGAGCAAGATAAGGTATAAAACAAATGCAGCGAATATGCATACTATTGCTAATATATAGGCTACTAATACTCCTGTGAGGTTGTTCTTGCCTGAAAATATCTGTCGTAATTCATAGCTATTGGTATCAGTACCTGAAAATAGAGGTATCTGTGAGTTTTGTCTTGCCTGAAAATATCTGTCATAATTCATTACCACTGCTCTGTTAAATGAACAACTGACTAGTTTGGTGCTAATGTGTGAAATTTCATGTCAAAATGTCATGCACATTCTGATTCCTTTCTGCAACTTTGCTAATGTGTGCAATTTTCTCTTCTGTTACTGTTGCTTTGCACAGTGTAGTTGTCAAGTTTGTCGTAGATTTGAAGGTATCATTTCACATTCCACTCCACCTAGATTAAAGAACTTTGGTAAGGAGAGAGCAAGCCAAAACCATTATAATTTGTGCACTTGAGTAGTCCACGTTTGCCAAAAAAAAAGTGTGGATGAATAACTGGGTGCTGGAGCCTGCATGGGACGGTCTTGCTGTTTGTGTCACCGTACTTCTAGTGTTTTTTCTGTGATAGACGATGTGCAACCAGTATTATTTCTACTGTAATGTTTCATCTTAAAATAATGTCTTTGTTCCCTTTTTCTCTGCTCAAAAGAGCTCCCTGCCATGCTATGTTTGTAGAGTTCCGGCTAAACTATCTGGACATATTTACACAAGCCAGGACATTTTTACTCATGTGTGATTTTATCTTAGAAAGGAAATGACATGTGGAATCAGTAGGTTTTGAGTTCTTCCTGGGCAGTATAGTTGTCATCATTCGACTCTGATTGGTTTTGTAACTGCAACATCTATGGCATCCTGTTTGATTTCTGAAAATTAGAACAGTGCATTCTGTGTTAACATTTTGGAAAACCAATACAGTACTAGTAGGATTTTGATCATGTCATTGTTGCTTTTACAACCTGAAGAAGTGGATCGGTCACCCCAGATTTGAGCTCATCTGTCACGGTAATACACTAATACTGCAGGCTGAACTCATACTCAGTATAGTTCATGTTCATTTAGCCATGCTTTTCCTACTCAGTGATGCATGAAGATGACAGATGACTAGCACGTATGGATGTTCATGTGCTCGAGTAGTGTTTTTGCTCATGAAACTTCCATGCATGTATACTTGTAGCTGTGTTAATCTGTGCACCAAGTAAGAAATGAATTTGAACTATCAAAAGCTATCTTGTTCATTAGAGTGAATTTGAAATAGAGCTGAACTCCATCTATGTCTATCCTAGTACCGATCGGTTAATTTCCTTTGATAGTGTTATTTCAGCTGCAATTCCATCACTATAATTTTTGCCTATATTTCCATACATACATCTGGGGCAAGGAAAAAATTGAACTGAAACTGAAGTTTAAACTGCAGTACCTTCTTTTGGACAGCTGGAGTATATAGTCTTGATTTGTTCTCTGATTATTGTGATTTATTTTCCGTGAATAATACCCTAAATTGGAAAAAAAATTACGACAGTTGAGACGGGAGATCGTCAACTATATGTTAGGAAGATTGCTCATTGTTCTATTCACTGAAATAACAAACTGTTCCCAACTCGTTGCTGGTCTCCTTTTGTGAAGACATACATGTTGACTGAAACTGCTGTCCGACAATTGCAATTGCTAATGATAAGATTCAGCAAGGGATGCACTCTGTCCAATTTGGACCAAACGGCATCCAAATTGAAAGAACAAGTTTAGTTTATATATACATGAAAGCTTTTTCTGCATTGTTGATGGTGATTTGCAGCATTAGCCTTCCCTATCGCAGTGAACTGAACTATTGGTGCACTGAAACTATGAGCTGATCCTGGAACTTTTTTCAGTGAAACTGTAGGAGGCTGGGTGGAGAGGGTGCGCTCGAGGAGAAGCGTCGATGGCATCGGCCATGGCGGGCATGCACCCCACAGACGTGTCCGGAGAGCGCAGAGGAAGAGGGGGGAGTTCACCGCCGAGGAGCTCCGGCAGCCTGGTCGACCAGGAAGAGTTGGCGGAGGGCGAGCTCAACGTCGGGGACGGGAACGTGGCAAGGAGGCCGGAGCTGGAATTGGAGCTGTGGGGCCTTGCTCCCCCGCGCCGGTGCTAGCCCTCCGTCGGCGCGACCTTGCTCGAGCTCTGCGTGGCGAGCACAGCGAGCTGGTGATGCTGCTCCGGCCGGGGATGCCGGGCGCGGGAAGGCCGTGCGCAGAGGCGGCTGCAGGGGACGCCGGGCGCAAAGGCGGCTGCACGATACGCCGGGGATGGTTGGGGACGGCCGGAAGGGACGCCGGGGATGGCCGGAAGGATAGACGGGAAAAGGGGATCTTGATTTCAGACTTTAGGGACGTAGGTGGAGAAGAATGGAGTTGCTAGGGGGGAGTTTGTAAAAATACGTTTGTACTAGCCCTCCGACACTTTCCACGGGACGGAGGGAGTATTACTGTATGAGAGAGAGCCGGCAGGGAAAAAGTGGCAGGGACTCGTCGTCAGAGGAAAGGAAGAGCGTTGATTCGTCCGCCCGTAAAGTCTCGGCACGGTGGGGTACGTTACCCGGGTCGGGGAGAACCGTGCGGCTCTGTGGCGGCGGCAAAACGGCCGTTGCGTCCGGCACAAGGAGAAGATACACCGCTGGGGAATGCGTTCTGTAAACTGCGAGATGTTGTTAAAAAAAAAACTGCGAGATGTACCTAGGGGGTAGACAAAAAAACGTGAAACCGAAAACCAAACCAAATCTTGGTTTACTTCACTAACCGCTATTTTGTTAGTTTTTATTTATACTGACCGAATTAAATTTGATAGAATTCGGTTTTTAGCCCTACCAACCGAAGAAGACCAAACAAACCGAATTGAGCAACCTACCATCAATTTGGGCACAAGTCCATCGTTCAATAGAGGGCCAGTTCGGTTAAAACCAAATGCCCACCCTGATCTACAAAATGAGCGAAATTGTATACCAAATTAGCAACGCTTGTGGATCGGATAGAATATAAATAATTATTTATTTGGAGGTTAAATGTTTGTCTCAGGATTAAGATTTTCGAGCGGTGATAAAAGATAATTGGCTAAGCGAAAGTCCAAAGGGTAATAAATTTTTTTTGTTTTGCCATTGTGATCCATGATTCATCATGCATGCCCTTCACTCGAATTTGTGATGGAGAATGGTGCTTGTTGCTTTCTATTTAACTCTTCAAACTTGTATTTCGAAATGTCCGGGAACTGGTTGAGAGGTTGGTAAGGTCAATTTATAATCATCATAATAATATTGTCTTTAACAAAGCTTTTGGTCATACACAAACTTCCTATTGGATTCGTACTTGGTTCACTGTATGGAAGCTTGGGACTTCATCACTCTGGGTGCAATCTACTGAATATGGTCAACAGGTTTGGTTGGCCGTTTAGAAGAATGATCAGTTACGCATAAGTGTGTATTGTATTCCTATTTATGTATGATGCAGCTTGTGTGTACCAATTTTATGTATGCACTTGAATCATTCATAATTTGCAATGAAAATCGGATGTGCACATTAATGATGTAGATGCCGGGGCTTTGCCTCCTACCCAGGAAAGGCACTATTGGCAAACTTCAAGAGGTTTGCATAAGAGAAAACAACAAGGAACTAACACATTTTTTTAAGGATGCCACATTGGCGCTTTATTTATTTGAGGATAGTCACATCACCGACTACAAAAGGTAAGATAAATCTTGGAGGGTCACCATTTCAGACTAGATTTTTTTTAGACTCATACACGTACCTAGCTAAGCTATGCGCCACCTGATTAGCATCCCTCTTACAATACTGAAATAAAATCTCTCTCGTTGAACTTGCTTTTAGGAAACACACCACCATGATCGCCGAGTAGGGGCTCCAGACTTCAATCACACCGTTGCAAGCCTACATCAGTTCTAATGAATCTGGCTCAATGATCACCGAAGAGCAGCCCAACCGCCCCATAAGTTCCAATCTTCGTAGAAGTGCTAAAGCTTCCGCAGTTGCTACACTTAAAACATTTTCAAGGGTCCATGCCATACTGCGATCGCCTCACCCTTTTGATCCCGTAGGACAGCCCCCATATTACCCGAACCATCCATATGAAAAGATCGATGCATTAATATTTAGCTTGCGACCTCCATGCTTCGGCTTTCCCCACAATATTTTCTTCTAAACTGCATTCTCCTTGGCAACATTATAGTTCGATGTCAATGAACTGATGGCAAAGGCCGAGATAGAAGGTGCAGGAACCGAGACACCCTTCACCATTTGGTAACTCCTCATTGCTAAATCGTCACCCATGTAAGTACATAATAAACCTCACAAAAACATGGGCTCCCGACTGCGCAAAGTGAACTAAAATTGGAGCTCAACATAAAGTGCAAAGGATTGGAGATTACTTTTTATAAAAAATAATATCATTAAATATAGTTTCACATTTACCAAATTGACCATTGTGCTTGCTCAACAAAAGATATGCGAGATATATTAAAGAGTGGTTAAATTGAGCACAATTACGAACCATTAGGAAAACATACATGTAGCTAACACTGGTAGAAAAACAGGCTTCCGGGAAGCCCCATAAGTCGCGAAGGTAAAGGAACCGCGACTAATGGGGTCTTTAGTCGCGGTTCGTGTGGCGAACCGCGACCAAAGCCTGGGCCCAGGGCGCACGGTGGCCAGCTGGTGCACGTGGGGGCTTTAGTCCCGGTTGGCCAGGCCAACCGCGACTAAAGGTGCCCGAAGGCCTTTAGTCGCGGTTGGCCGGGCCAACCGGGACTAAAGCCCCTCCCCTATATATACCCATCCGGCCATTTGGAGCCAACACTTAGCCATTTGGAGCCATTCTCTTCACAAACTTCACAAGTGAGTGTTAGGTTTGCTTTTGGTTCCTCTTATGCACATAAGGTGTTTGATGAAATGCCCCAAGAGCATGAAACAAACATGATATGAAGTGTTGGAGCCACACTTGAGCTTTCTCATTTATTTTTTCCTCCTCGATCGCGGTTAGCAACTTGAACCTTTGATGTGTCGTCATTGATACAATATGCATGTGTGTGTAGTTCATTGTTTAATTTATATTGTTTGTAGCTAGTTAGTTTAACAAATGCATGATGGTTAATTATATATTTTATATTATAATAATGCAGATGAATCGGCAATGGATGTACGGTAACCGACTCTCCGGCGAGTTCGATACGGGTTTGAAAGATTTCCTCGTAGTGGCTAATGCGAACAAGCAGGGGGTTTTGTTATCTGTCCATGTGTTAAGTGTAAGAATCGGAAGGGTTACTCTTCCTCAAGAGATGTTCACATGCACCTGCTTCGGCACGGTTTCATGCCAAGCTATAATTGTTGGACCAAGCATGGAGAAAGAGGGGTTATAATGGAAGAAGATGAAGAAGGGGATGATTTCATCGATGAAAGCTATCTTTCTCATTTCGGTGATACTTTCATGGAGGATGCTGAAGGTGAAGGGGAAGGTGAAGGGGAAGGTGAAGAAGAGGATCTCGTTGATGATCTTGGTCGGACCATTGCTGATGCACGGAGACGCTGCGAAACTGAAAAGGAGAGGGAGAATTTGGATCGCATGTTAGAGGATCACGAGGAAGGCGCTGTACCCCGGATGCGATGATGGTACTGAAAAAGCTGGGCTGCACACTTGGATTTGCTGAAATGGAAGGCACGGGCAGGTGTAGCTGACTCGGCATTTGAAAACTTGCTGAAAATGTTGAAGAATATGTTTCCAAAGAATAACGAGTTGCCCGCCGGTACGTACGAAGCAAAGAAGGTTGTATGCCCTCTAGGTTTAGAGGTTCTGAAGATACATGCATGCATCAACGACTGCATCCTCTACCGCGGTGAATACGAGAATTTGAATGAATGCCCGGTATGCACTGCATTGCGTTATAAGATCAGAGGCGATGACCCTGGTGACGATGTTGAGGGCCGAAACCCGGGAAGAGGGTTCCCGCCAAGGTGATGTGGTATGCTCCTATAATACCACGGTTGAAACGTCTGTTCGGGAACAAAGAGCATGCCAAGTTGTTGCGATGGCACAAAGAGGACCGTAAGTCGGACGGGGAGTTGAGACACCCCGCGAGATGGAACGCAATGGAGAAAGATCGACGAGAGAGTTCAAAGATTTTGCAGCCGACGCAAGGAACATAAGATTTGGTCTAAGTACGGATGGCATGAATCCTTTTGGCGAGCGAGCTCCAGCCATAGCACACTGGCCCGTGACTCTATGCATCTACAACCTTCCTCCTTGGTTGTGCATGAAGCGGAAGTTCATTATGATGCCAGTGCTCATCCAAGGTCCGAAGCAACCCGGCAACGACATCGATGTGTACCTAAGGCCATTAGTTGATTAACTTTTACAGCTGTGGGGCAGACCTGGTGTCCGTGTGTGGGATGAGCACAAAGAAGAGGAATTTGACCTACGAGCGTTGCTTTTCGTAACCATCAACGATTGGCCTGCTCTTAGTAACCTTTCGGGACTGTCAAATAAGGGATACAATGCATGCACGCACTGCTTACATGAGGCCGAAAGTGTACATTTGCCAAATTGTAAGAAGAACGTGTACCTTGGGCATCGTCGATTTCTTCCGAAAGGTCATCCGAGTAAGAAAGAAAGGCAAGCATTACAACGGCAAGGCAGATCACCGGCCGAAGCCCGCGGAACACACTGGTGCTGAGGTATTTGATATGGTCAAGGATTTGAAAGTCATCTTTGGAAAGGGTCTCGGCGGACAATCGGTTCCGAAGGGAGCCGACGGGCACGTAGCCATGTGGAAGAAGAAATCTATATTCGGGAGCTAGAATATTGGAAAGTCCTAGAAGTCCGCTCCGCAATCGACGTGATGCACGTTACGAAGAATATTTGCGTGAACATCCTAAGCTTCTTGGGCGTGTATGGGAAGTCAAATGATACAAAGGAAGCACGGCAGGACCAGCAAAGTTTGAAAGACCCCGATGACCGGCATCCGGAACGGTTTCAAGGTCGTGCCGGCTACGCTCGACCAAAGAAGAGAAGGTCATCTTTTTGAATGCCCGAGCGAGTATGAAGGTCCCGTCGGGATTCTCGTCCAATATAAAGGGAATAATAAACATGGCGGAGAAAAAGTTCCAAAACCTGAAGTCTCACGACCGCCACGTGATTATGACGCAATTGCTTCCGATTGCTTTGAGGGGCTCTGCCGGAAAATGTTCGAGTAGCCATTGTGAAGCTATGTGCATTCCTCAATGCAATCTCTCGAGAAGGTAATCAATCCAGAAGTTCTACCACGGTTACGGAACGATGTGATCCAATGTCTTGTCGGTTTCGAGTTGGTGTTCCCGCCATCCTTCTTCAATATTATGACGCACCTCCTGGTTCACCTAGTCGATGAGATTTCCATTCTCGGTCCTGTATTTCTACACAATATGTTCCCCTTCGAGAGGTTCATGGGAGTATTAAAGAAATATGTTCGTAACCGTGCTAGGCCGGAAGGAAGCATCGCCAAGGGCTATGGAAATGAGGAGGTAATTGAGTTTTGTGTTGACTTTGTTCCTGACCTTAAGCCGATTGGTCTTCCTCGATCGCGGCACGAGGGGAGACTAAGTGGAAAAGGCACGATCGGAAGGAAATCAACGATATGTATGGACGGCCATTCTCGGACTGAAGCACACCACACAGTTCTGACCAATTCCAGTTTGGTGGCTCCGTACTTTGAGAAACACAAGAATATTTTACGCTCGGACAACCACGGGAAGCCTGAATCCTGGATTATGAAGGCCCACATGGAGACTTTCGGCAGTTGGTTGAGAAAACATTTAATGAGTGACGAACATGTTGTAGATCAGCTGTACATGTTGGCCAAGACACCATCTTCGACTATAACGACTTTCCAAGGGTACGAGATAAATGGGAATACATTTTACACGATCGCCCAAGATAAAAAGAGCACCAACCAAAACAGTGGTGTCCGCTTTGATGCGACAACCGAGAATGGGCAAAAGGTCACATATTATGGTTACATAGAGGAGATATGGGAACTTGACTATGGACCCTCCTTTAGGGTCCCTTTGTTCCGGTGCAAATGGTTCAAGCTAACGGGAGGTGGGGTAAAGGTGGACCAGCAATACGGAATGACAATGGTGGATTTCAACAATCTTGGTTACCTTGACGAACCATTCGTCCTAGCGAAAGATGTCGCTCAGGTTTTCTATGTGAAGGACATGAGTAGCAAACCGAGGAAACGGAAAGATAAGAAAACGATCGAGTACATCATGCGATGATCCAAAGCGCCACATTGTTCTTTCGGGGAAAAGAAACATCGTGGGAGTGGAGGACAAGACGGACATGTCGGAAGATTATAATATGTTTGCTGAAATTCCGCCCTTCAAAGTGAACACCGACCCAAGCATTAAGTTAAATGATGAGGATGCTCCATGGATACGGCACAATCGTAAGCAAGCGGGGACACAAGGGAAGAAATGATGTGTAATAATTTATTGTACCAAACTTTGTTGAATGAATCATGTGAATTATATTACCCGTGATGTGTTTGGTGTCCATTTTCGAATGATTCAATTGACTCGAGATAGCATTGATGATACATGAAATTTGGAGTGACTAAGTCATACTCCTGCATGCATACATGAAATTTGGAGTGACTAAGTCATACTCCCGCATACAGGAAATTTGGAGTGATTTAGTCATACTCCGCCTAGGCGTATAATATGCATACTCGTAGTCTTCATAGCCGCCGCCGTTGTGCCGGTAGTCGTCGCCTTCTAAGTTGCCGGCGTCGTCGTCGCTGCTGTCGTCGCCGCCGTCGTCGGGCGGCGCTCGTGGCTCGAGCGAGGGTAGCGCGGGCGGGGGATATCGCCGGCCGTGATGTAGTCCATGACGCTCGCAGAGTCCGGTCGTACCACCATAGCCGACGGCCGGCCTCGTGGAAGTTTCCAGGGAGGCGAGACCGTCCTCCTCATACACAGCGAGCGCCCTCTCACGCCGATTGATGAAGAAGGCGTCCCAAGTATGCTGGTTATCGGGATGCCGGCGGGGATTCATCCGCTGCTCCGGCGTGAGGTCGAGGTAGTAGTGGTTCGTGATGGCCGCCCGGCGCGCGGTACCCCGAGGGACGGGAGGGACCGGCACGCCGCCGGCGCCTAGGCTCCGGCCGGCGAGGACGCGGTACCCGGAGGGCAAGGGTAGTTCGAGGCGCAAAGCTCCTCCACCTGCTGGTAGGTTAGAGTGGGTGCGGTGAAAGCCATGAGAGAGTGATGAGAGATTGTAGAGATGTGATAATGCTGGCCAAGCCGGGCTACCTATATGTAGTGACAAATGGCGGGAAAAATGGGAGCGGGAAGACATGAGGCGGGAAGAAAGAGGCGGGAAGAAAGAGGCGGGAAGAAAGTGGCGGGAAGAAAGTGGCGGGAAGAAAGAATTTTTTGATATATTATTTTTCTGATTTTTTTGATATATTATTTGTATTTTTAAGAATTTGAATTGAATTAGTTTTATTTTTTTGATTTTTTTGATATATTATTTGTATTTTTAAGATTTAGAAATGAATTATTTTTATTTTCCTGAATTTTTTCATACATTATTTGTATTTTTAACATTTAGAAATGAATTAGTTTTAATTTTCTGAATTTTTTGATATAATATTTGTATTTTTAAGATTTTGAATTGAATTAGTTTTATTTTTCTGAATTTATTGATATATTATATGTATTTTTCAGATTTTGAAATGAATTAGTTTTATTTTTCTTTACTTTTTGATATATTATTTGTAATTTGAAAAAGAAAAGTAATTTGAAAAAGAAAAGTAATTTGAAAAAGAAAAGTAATTTGAAAAAGAAAAGTAATGTGAAAAATAAAAGTAATTTGAAAAAGAAAAGTAATTTGAAAAAGAAAAGTAATGTGAAAAAGAAAAGTAATTTGAAAACGCCAACCGCGACTAAAGGGTATTTTCCCGCGGGAAACGAAAACCCGGCGAAAATACCCTTTAGTCGCGGTTGGTGTGGCCAACCGCGACTAAAGGGTACCCTTTAGTCGCGGGTCGCCTCCCCAACCGTGACTAAAGGGGGGGTTACTATAAATACGCGCGCGGCAGCGAGCGGCCAGTTCATCTTCTTCTCCGCGCGAACGACGAACTCGACGATCTGCAGCGAAGCCCTGCCCGCCGTCGCCGTCGCTCCTCACGCCGCCGTCGCCGTCGCTCCTCACGCCGCCGTCGCCGCGCCCGAGCCGCCGCCGAACGCGCGCCGCGCCCCGTCTTCGCGCCGCCGTACGTCTCGCCGTCCCCGATGTACGCCAAACAACGTACCGCGCCGCGCGCGCGCTCGCCGCTCGCCGCCGTTCCCGCGCGGATCGAGAGCCGCGCGCCACCGCGTGCCGCCCCCACTCGCAGCGCCGCCGGCCGCTTGCCCGCCGCCGCCGCCCACCTATACCGCGCGCTGCGCCCGGCCGGGAGAGAGAGAGAGAGGGCGGGGAGCGCCAGTACACGGCCGGCGCCCCTGCCTCTCTCGTTTTTTTTGTTTTTTTTTGTTTTTTTTAACTTAACTAAAAATTTGTATACTAAAAAAATTTTGACTTAACAAAATTTAACAAATATGTAATATATAGTATAATGTATATAATTTTGTACTCCCTCGATCGAAATTTTGACATAACAAAAATTTACTTAACAAAAATGTGTTAGCTAGGTTAACAAAAATTTACACATATGTAATAGTATAATGTAACTAAAATTTTACTTAACAAAATTTAGACTTAATGTAACTAAAATTTTACTTAACAAAATTTAGACTTAATGATCAAAATTTTAACTTAAGAAAAATTTTACTTAACAAAATTTAGACTTAATGATCAAAATTTTAACTTAACAAAATTTAGACTTAATGATCAAAATTTTAACTTAACAAAATTTTATTTGGGATCGAGAGGGGCGGCGAGGTTATGTGTCCTCGGCACCGCCACCGCCCTCTCGGTCACCGCCACACCGGTCTCTCGGTCACGCGGTCACTGCGTCCCCCTTTCAATTCGCCACCGCCACCGGTCTCTCGGTCACGCGGTCACTGCGTCCCCCCTTTCGCCTCCATCGTCGCCCTCTCTCTTTATATGTAGAAGAGATGTGATAATGCTCGGCATATACACAATTAATTTGTTTTGACTACATGTTTTCGGGATCGACATATGGCGGACGATAGAGCTGACCCGATTATGGACAACTATGATCCGGACGGCCGAAGAACAAATCTTCGGCATCATAAAAGGCGATGTTCTATATGTGCCGACCGGACAAGAAGAAGATGATATCGATTCTTATCTGAACTTTGAGGGTGAAGATGAAGGGCATGGTCAGCAAGATGGTGCCGAAGGAACGTCGATAAACGACGATAATCTTCGGTTGGAAGTAGCAACCACCTCCGGCGCCGAGGTATATATATATACATTGAGCCTGCGGTGATACAAACTCACCGATTTGAATAAATATGTGTGTACTAACGCGCGCGCCTCTCTTTCTTATTTTAGCCCTCGGCCGGATCGTCGAAACAATCGAGTACGTCGTCGTCAAAGCGTGGCGCAACCAAGACGATGAAAGCAGGAGAAACATGCACCATCGATGTTGTCGACGAAGCAACCGGCAGGCCGCTGGAGCCCGAGCAAGAACGCCACCAAGTTTGTCGGCCAATGCGGAGCCGTTGTTAGAGACAACGTCTCGATCACCCTCCAGGAGTGGAATGAGCCAAAGAAGGCACGTGTTGGTTTCACTTTTGTCGATAAGAGAACAAAAAAGATTGCTTCAACAAGCTTATGGAACATTTCGTTCTACCTCCGGAATACCGCAAATACGATGAGGAGGGTAACAAGATTGCGGAAAACAAGAAGAGGCGCAAGCTAGTCAAACGAGTTCGCTCTTTCTAGGATGGCCAACGCATTCCGGAAATACAAGCAAAATCTAGCCCATGACTTTGTCAACCAGGGCAAGACTCCGGATTTCAAAGGACAATATGAGAAACTGCAACATGATTGGCCAGAATTTGTGAAGCAAAAGAAATCGGAGCAGTTCCTTGAACTATCGAAAAAAATAAGGAAAATGCGGCCAAGAAGGAGTACAATCATAAAATGGGGCCAGGAGGGTATCGCTTTTGGCAGCCTAGGTGGGAGAAGATGGAGAACGAGCCGAGGGCGCGAGGAATCCGTCCGGGTACGGAGGGATGGGACCCAAGGGCCAAAAGCTGGTGGTACGGGCATGGGGGATCGCCGAACCCGGAGACGAGGGAGTGTGTTTACCAGGGCAAAATAATTACACCCACCCAAAAGCTTATTGAGGCAATGAGGGATGCTCAAGAGGGGAGGATCAAGTTCAACGGAGAGAACGACGCCCGACAAAAGCCCTCGGGAATCCTGAACACGGAGGACGTGTACGAGGCATGGGGCACATTCCGTGGAAAATAGGGTTCCCCCAGAACGATGACCCGTACGGTTACAGAAGCCGTAAGAGAAAGATGGATCGGGAAAAAGATGTTGTGGCGCAGTTGAACTAATAACTCTCTTGTTCATTTAATTTTCTTTGCCTCGTAGGGTTTGGAGACGGTTCTCAGATACAAAGGTCGGTGAATTCAAAAAGAGCTAAATTTCATGCGGTCAAAGGCTAAGAATGGTAGCGATATGCAGCCACCGGGAACCAATCTGTGTGGATACTATGTCTGTGAGATGATCCGGAGATACACCTCTGAGCGCGTTCCGAGTGATCTCAATGCTCGGAGGAATCACCTCCGGTCGATGCTTAGTCCGAAGCTCGCTTCCGACCACTTCAAGAGGAACTAGCTGGATGGTTCGGGAGGGAAGTCCTCCATCCTAAAGGAGAACACCATTGCGACGACGTAGAACTATACATGCATTAAATTATGTATGAAAACTTGTTCAAACTTGTATATGGTCATCCGATGATATTGAATATATATTGTATATTCCTCTTGAATTCTTTTTGGTTATAATTTCAAATTTGTTTGAAATTGTACATTCATATACATGTATATATGTAGTACCGTAGAATATGTGAAACTCCTTCAAAATTACAATAAAGCACAAAAGAAATAAAACAATATACAAATTAAACACAAAATATGTTTAGGGGGGCAGGTTTAGGGGGCCGGAAACCCTAAACCTGCGGCGGCCTTTAGTCGCGGTTGGCCAGAAGAACCGCGACTAAAGGTCCTCCGCCCGGACGGCCGCCTGGCGCCCACGTGGACGGGCCTTTAGTCGCGGTTCGTAAGGAACCGCGACTAAAGGGGGGCCTTTAGTCGCGATACTTTGGTCGCGGTTGCGCAACCGCGACTAATGGCAGTTGCGAACCGCGACCAAAGGCCCTTTTTCCACCAGTGTAAACTGTCTTAAGTCTTAACACAACAACAAAAAATACAAGAAGAATTCTTATTTCTTCACCCTCAATGGCACTCGTAATATCCAAAACGTGGCAATATACATAGAACTCCGTGGGTGTTCGATACTGTGATCAATATCCCATATAAAAAGGTCTTATCACTATTCGGATGCACAAGTGGTGGCTTTGCCCATAGCATGTTCGAGGTGTTTGTGCATGTCCTTTGTTGAAAAGAAACACCTGACGGCATGGGCGGACGCAGCGGGGGGGGGGGGGGCCTGGGGGCCGTGGCCCACCCAGAAATCTGAAAAAACAAATGGGTACCCCTAATTTCTGGCCCAACTTTGACCAAATCCGCTCCCGAGCACACCAACGCGAGCGACGGAGCAAATTCTCTCATCAACGTCAAGGGAATCGGGAAAGAGACCTAGCTCCACAGCTCCGTTCTCCGGCCGTCCGACGGCGGCTGCCCGTTGCGCCAACCCCAATTTTCCGGCTGTCCCGGTGGCTCGGCTCGGCCCTCCGCCGGTCCGACTCCAACTCGCCGGCAGCGACAGCAGCCCCCCCCCCCCGGCCCTCCTCTCGCTTTAGGTCTCGTCATCGTCCGGTCGCCGTGCCGGCCGCTCGCCGATGCAGGCCGGCCACCGCTCGCCCGCACGGCCGCAGGTCCAGCTCCAGCAGGGCATATACCTACCTTTCTCTGCTGTTCTTTTTCTCCAAAACATTCTGTTCTCTGTTGTTTATTTGGGATCGCTGATCTATGTTCCGTAAACTGTTAAGGCAGTCTTGTATTCTTGTATATGTGATAAACTACCCATGTTGTGCACTTTGTATCTAACCAGATATGTTAGTACCTCCTCTCAATAGGTAAAAAAAAAAATGACAGCTCATGGCTTGTATGTATTTGTAGTGCTATGTTAAACTGACTGTTTTAATTTCACTTTCAATTTCACCCAGCGGTGTAAACTATTGATTCAATTGGTAGATATTTCTTTCCATGATTTATATTGCAATCGTGCACATTTAATGTATGTATTGAACTTTAATTTTTAGAATCAATTTGTATTTGGCAAACATTTTTGACAATTAAGGGGGTGCAAATTTTTTTTTTGGAGGTGTGCCCCCCCTCTGATTTCTTCCTGCGTCCGCCACTGCCTGACGGTAGCGTTTGTTATCGGGAATGTTGAAAGGATTTGTAGAGATTGGTCATTGACCTATCAGATCTGCTGATGCACTAAATCCTCCGATCACATGCCTAGAGTTCAGTCAGCTCGCTTTGCAATCAAGCAAACAAACAATTTAATCATTGCACTCGAGAAATAATAATAAATCGTGCAAGATGTCTGCATCATGTAGCGTAAAACAAATCAATTCGGTCAGATGCTATCACTAAACAGTTGAAACTAGCTCGCTACAACACGAGTGTACAACACACCATCCATCATTGGACCGACGCCATATTTTTTTGTACTGTAATGCAAGGTTGGAAAGCTTTTACAGTGCATGGATATATTGGAGCAGGCCAATACCCCACTCGGGCCAACATCATACGGTCCATTGTGCTGTGTCAGAAAAGACACTCATGTCTGATTAAGCAAGACATCACAAAGTTGCCGGCATTTCTCGCTCCAATGTTTAGACTGCGCATAAATCCGATCCAGGTAAGCAGATCCAGTCATAGAAGCAGCGCTGGCAAATTCCGGACAACATACACCATGTCTTGCAATGAGCCATAATACTAACTTAGAACTACCGTCTCTTGCAAGTTGCAATGAGTCACAAATGGAAGCCTCAGGGCATCTCCAGCGGGGCGACACATATTTATGTCCGTTTGCGTTGGGCACGGACACAAAAAACGTCCGCATGCGTCTGTCTCTTCTCCAGCGACTGAGACGCATTTATTTGACCGCATGCGTGATTAGAGAGGAGAGAGAGGGAAAGATTCTGTTTGTGTGGCTAGGAATAAGCGCATGCGTGATTAAAGGAGGAGAGGGCTGCATGCAGCCCAACCGGACACAAACGGACGCGCGGACTCGTCCGCAGAGACGCATTCCTGGCGCATATTTGGTCCACGTTTGCGTCAGGACGGACACTGCGGACGTTTTGCGTCGCCCCGCTAGAGGGCGTTTTTTATCCGCGCAGACGCAAACAGACGAAAAACGTCTGTTTGCGTCGCCCCGCTGGAGATGCCCTCAGCACCATCAGCAGCAGCTGAGAGTTCACTAACATCATAAATAAAAAACATGTACTCCGTAACACGTACCAACAAAAGGAACCAGTCTTTATAGTGAGAAGGATGCATATAAACCATGTATATGGAACAAAATGCTCTTCAAACAAAAGAGAGTAGCTTTGCAAAAGAAAAGGCAGAGGACCTCAATTCCATGCTGCGTGTTTTAATAATGCAAGTGTCGCAGTAGCTTTTTTGGAGGGGTGCTAAACCTTTGTATATGCACCATCCTGTTCCGCCCAGACAGATGGCCACAAAGAGAAGTATGTGATATGTCAAAACTCAAAACCTGACAACATGTCAGCACATGGGCTAACTGACACTGCAACAAATAAATTCCAATATGGGTCTGGGCACTGATTCAATTTAAAGCATTGTAGCCTGGTAGGTTGAAATATTGGTACCAGTCCAGATCATGGCACCTACAATATGATGTTCCGCTCATATGCAAAAGAAATAACGTATACAACTGTAATGCCTGCAACGTTTTCATTCTAACTGGAATGATAGCCAATAAAGGAGCTATAAAGAAAGGCTTGATCAACTCCAGCTTCCTACTAAAAGCAGGTGGTATGCTTTTTCTTTACTGAGTAGATGAATGAATGAAATAAGCAGATACATAATGAACAAAATTGAATAGATCTGGCCACGGTATCTCTACAAGGAACAACTCCAACAAAAGAGAGTGGCTCTGAAGATGTGGTGCTGAGCTGAGGACAGTAAGACTAAAAATATGGCAATGCTATTAGCCATCATCAAGCAACAGGTTGCAATTCCTCGGTAACATGACCCTGGAAAAGGGCGTCATATCTCAAGCTCCTTGTGACATCAAAGAAATGCGCTACAGCTTCTTCTGGTGTTTTTTGAAGAACCCCATGGCCCAAGTTAAGTATATGACCTTTCGGCCCAGCTGATTTCACAACCCTACAGAGTATAAAATGAGGGGAAACAATCATTAGCAGTACCAACAAATTGTAATTTTAGATATTGAGTGGATGGTGCAGCCCAGTTAGATGACTGCGCATCAACTGATACGAAGTCCTATGACATAGAAACCGTAAGGATCTAAAATTGCACACTTATAACTAGTGTAATCCTGCCAAAACATAACACAACACCCTAAGATTTCAGTTATACTGTCCTCGATGTGATGGGATCACCTATTCATTGTTTTACAACTAAAAAGTTGGAATATATTTTAATAGATGAACAATGCAGGATGCAGAAAATTTATTTGGTTGCAAGTGAACCGATGCTCCAGAAATGAAATCAGTGCATACTTGCATAAGCTGCACAGTTGAACTAACCAATGGATTTCAGTTATATATAGGAAAGAAGCCTTAATAAAAAAGAAGGGCATTGTCTCGATGATGGGAAGACGACATGAATAAAAAGATAAAGAAGTTGGGAACCTCACTGACAATTTGTTCAAGTGTATCTATAAAAATAATGAAGAACATAAAATAAGTGCATGATGAAGTTTCGACTAACCTATGGATCTCATCAGTCAATACTGGTAATGGGGAAAACAGATATGCTGGGTCCACATTCCCTTGTACACTGAGTCCATCACCAACACGCCTCCTTCCATCTGCCATATCCACTGTCCAGTCAAGCCCAATAACATCAACTCCTATGTCCTTCATGCGCTCGAGTAAGCCCCCATTTCCATTTATATACAACACAAGTGGTACATGAGGGCATTCTTTCTTAATCTTGGCCACAATCTGCCATTGAAATAGTTTCATAAGATCAAAAGAGCATAATCAACAGAATTCTTATCTCTTGCTAACTTTACAAGCTATGAACTCAAAAGTTGAAGTTAAACTTCTTAAGCTGCATTAGATATTAATTTTGAAGTGACAGGGTTCAAAAGATATCACCATTTATGAACAAAGTAAGTCAACAGTCACCAACTGTGGTCAGCGCCTTGCAGATATGTAAAGTCAAGTATAGCACAATAAAGCATCCAAATATTAAGGTTGCTGACATAAATATAGTTTCTGAATGTTTGTATTGATTCTTGCTATGCTTGTTACTTTGTTGTGTGTTCCTTCTCGGATTATAGAAGAACTCGTAATCATAACCATACAGTTTCTTAAAGTGTGTACAGCATAGCAGCAGTTACAAAGAAATAAAAGTGTCATATCAGAAGTATTTGAGTATAAACATAACAAATGGTATTTACAATACATGATGAACTTGGGAAAATAGCACATAAAATCATTACTGCTCTATTACACGGTGCAGCTCCAACCTGGTGGACACTAGAGATACCAGCCACCATGTCATAAGGAAATAGATAAGAAAAAAGAAAAAGGAAGGAAAAACTACCTGTTTGATGTACGGTTTTGACCATTGCTCCCACACATGAGGCGGAAGTTGCCCACCCCATGAATCAAAAATCTGTATACACTGAGCACCAGAGTTTACTTGGTAAATGATATAGTCAGATATTGCTTCTGCAAGGTGAGAGAGAAGGCCCCTCAAGACATTTGGTGCTGTGTGGCACATGCGCTTTATATTTGTGTAAGTGTTGGTCATGCCCCCTTCAACAACATAAGTTGCAATTGTCCACGGGGCCCCCACGAATCCTAGCAAAGCAGCTTTTCCATCAATCTAGAGGGTAGAAGAGCAAACAGAGGTGCATTAGCATCAGAAGAAAACCCAGCGCAAATGCATAGATAAAGCAGATTCAGTCCAATTCTTTTCACAGGGGGCTACTAATACACAGCTTATTGATGCTTATGAGAATGTTATGTGATGAGTGTATAACATTCAATAAGAACACTGAACACAAAAATCAAGACTATAAGTTGTAATATACCAATATCGCCATACTGATGTTTGACTAAAGGTTGCTGGAAGGTTTAAATTTTGAATTGAACCAGATATTTGAAACCAACATTGGCATCACCATCTATTTCAAAGCATGTAAGGATAGTGTATTGTGGTAGCTAAGCTACACCTAATGATGTTTAGAATGTGGCAACTGCACAGCCTGCGAACTAATATCCAAAAAATGCTGGAAAACTAAACAAATTCCATAGTCTCCTTTCTTTTGCAGCCTGTACTTTACATTCCCAACAGTGTGGATTGTGGAGTATACAAGGTTGGCTACCCAAAATGTATCAGGCTTTTATCATCAGCACATTACATATCACTATTTCTTCCTGAGATTTATATCGGCTAGCAGTAAGGCATAGCAGCAGAGATAGCTCTGAAGCTACCTAATTATACTACTGTATCAGTTTTGGTTTTACTGACTCTATACTATGAGCAGATGTCAACCATGCTCCATGCAGCTGTGCTGTTCCAAATCGTTTAGTCTATGACAAAAACAAGCTGCAAGTGTACTATTTCATCAGCGATTGGACCTACCGAATCAAGACAGGTGTGTGAGCTCGGCTCACTGATAAAAGGCAATTCTCTTATGACTTATGAGACCCTCTTCTATGAGTCATGATAAAAGATCTAGTAACCAACAATTTCATCCCATAGTTCATAGCTCAAAACCAGACCACTAGTTGAATCCTTCACAATGATCAATAAACCTATCTAGCTAGAACAATTCAACGCAAACCACGGATCTCGTCTATTACAACAAAAATTAACATCACTTTTAACTTTTCATAGCTAAGCATACAAATCTAGCGGCATTACCTCGTTGCGCAGAATCTTGAGCGACTCCCCTACGAAGTGGAGCTTATCGAGATCTATGGGAACGAGCTCCCTGACCTGCTCCTCGGTTCGCACGGGCGACTGGATGACCGGCCCCTTTGATTCCGAGATATCGAACGGCACCCCAATGGCCGGCAGCGGCGTGAGTATGTCCGAGAAGAGGATGACGCCGTCGGGTGCGAATGCGTGCCACGGCTGCAGCGTGATTTCGACGATGAGGTCGGTGGTCTCGGACCGCTCCCGGAAAGAGGGGTGGCGCTTGGACAGCGCCTGGTACGACGCCATGTACCGCCCCGCCTGCCGCATCATCCACGCCGGCGGCCGCGGAAGCCCGTCCTCGCCCCTCGCCGCGCGTATGAGCAGCGGCTCTTCTGGAGATGCGATGCGTACTGGTCATCAGATATGGGCGGAAATGGTGGGGAGGGAGAGTAAGTAGTGCTAGAGCAGTTGGTTTTACCCGACGAGGAGGACGAGAGGGAGGCGGAGATGGCTGGGAGACGGCTCCGCCGGCGTTGGGTGGAAGATGAGGAGGCGGGCGCCGCGGAGAGGAAGGCGGCGGCCGTGGCCGTAGCCGCTGCGGTGGTCGTCGGGGACACCATGGTGATGGCGAGGTCGCACTGCTTTGGTTATCTGATCTGTTTGGGGGTGGGATTTGGGTTTGGGTGGCGATGGACGGCAGAACGGGGCCCAGCCCAACGGCCGATCTGGATCCCGCAGACCCGCGTCCTCGTGTAGGCGTAAAGCCAGTTATTAATCTTTTAAAATAGTAATAAGCTAAAAAAAAGTTGATTTAATGGTTGAGCTATCAATTGGCTCATGGATTAAGTTGATTTAAAGGTTGAGCTATAAAATTAGCTCATGGAGTCACCAGAGTTCAAACCCCAGGTTTGACATCTGTGTGTCTCATAAAGGCGGAATATTCATTCAGTGGGAGGCGACGTTCCCGTCGACAGCGAGGCGCCTGTGGTGACTTCGTCAATTTCAAGATCCAATCCGCCGGCTCAGTCTTCCGAAGGTGCTCATAGGGGTAGGGTGTGCGTGTGTGCGTTCATAGGAGTGAGTGTATGCGCGTGTATGTGAGCGTTTGCGTTTGTACTGTGTTTCTCAAAAAAAAAAAAGAGTCGTGCTTAACTTGCAACGCGTTGGAGTCAATCTCGAGCGAGTTTCGATCTAAACAAGACAAGGAAACTTCTTTAATACAATTTAAATCACAACGATGTTATCTTAAAACACAAGTAAGGTATTTTTTTCAATAACAAACGTGGTTGTAACAAAACATAAAGGTTCACAATAGTTACCTAGCGAGAAATCATGGATGAACCACCAAAGGATCAAAGGAGTCATCGGATCGATGATGTTAGCTTCCTGGAAGAAGCTCGGTGTCGTGTAGTTGTGCGCTCTGCACATTATCCTGCACCGCTACCACAGTTGCCATGTTCGTCCACGGGAACTAGAAGTGGGGGACCTTGTGTTCCGTAGACTTTATTCCACGAAGGGAACAAACATGTTGTCTCCTAAATTGGAAGGACCATTTCACATGGTTCATGTCCACCGACCTGGAATTGTCTGCCTAGAAACCGAAGATGGAACCTCGCTAAGAAATCCATGGCAAACGTTTTTGTTTCCCCTAATTTTTGGACTTTGGACATAAATAATGTTGTAAAAGTTAGGGTGTTACAAACCCGCTACCAATAATATCAGTTACGCCTGTAATGCAGCCTGCTACCAATAAGAATGCTCCTAAGACGAGCTCCTCGAAAATATCCTAGACTAGCTATAGCCTACAACATCTTCAAGAAGCTCCGCCATAGGAGATTTCCCCAATTAATCTTTGCTTGTATACAATTAGATAAGGGAGAGGGCAGACATATTTACGATGTTGATATTGTATAACACAACTTCCTGCGGATCAAACAAATTAGCAACACGCGGACTGAGTGGCATGCGGCTGGTAACCCATTACCTATCGGGCGTGCCTGCCAGCGCCTTCTGCGGATAAGCTTTGGTCCCGTGTTACCATGAACCCCACTTATTAGTCGCATGCCAAGATGAAATGTTCGCTACCATTGTCGAGAGACTAGTCTCGTGCGCCTCGAGAGCACGCTGCCAGTGTTAGCCGTCGCGTGCGCTTAACCAGTCCCACGTCCATTAGAGGTATCCCTATAGCGTTTTCTCTACCAGTTGGTTTGTTCATACATGATGATCATATTATGTTGATGAAAATTCACATATATGACCAATATTTTTTCCATTATTTTTGTGAATCCTACTTCACTCGATATAAGAACACAAGCTCTAAAAAGAAAAGAAAAAAATGTGATATTATATCCCTAAAAAGAACTTTTCGGGGACCTCTCTTTTGCTCAACTGTTATATTATTGAGATAAACAAATATATACTGGGGCTGACTATGGAAACTTCAAACGGAGGCCGAGTTACATATAGCCCTTTATTTGGAAACAATAAGAATTCGTATTTCAAAATTTTAGAAATTTTGAAACAAAATTCTAGAAATAGCCAATGGTGTATACTAAAATGGTGTAAAATCTCAATACAAACTATTTTGTATTCTAAGCTACACAAAAATGATAAACTTTTGACATAATTTATTGTGAATAGTACACATTTCAAGACTACTAATTTTGTCAGATTTTGTGAATTTCGTGTAGCCTAGAATACAAATCAGTTTGCATTGAGATTTTGCACCATTGTAGCATACATCATTGGCTACCTTTAGGATTTTGTTTCATATTTTTTAAAAACTTTAAAATACGAATTTTAAGTCTTTAAAAATAAAGAGCTACATGTAGATTGGCCTAGTGCTGACTATACCTCACTCAACTTTGAAACCACTATTTTACTTTCATGAACTCCGGAAACGCAAGATCTGTAATCATGCCAAGTCAATGCGCGCTTGTGTCATGTCCTTGCTGAAGGTGGTTGGTCGAAGCTCGATTTTGGAGATAAAAATCGTGAGACCAGCATATGGCTGGATTTGTCACTATCGCCGCACATGCCATGTTTCCTTCTTGAAGGAATAATCTAAGAGTTGTCTACTTTTCATTTGTTACTGTCATTTAGCGGTTGCATGGAGAATTTCTTGTAGCAATTGGGGCATATATCCTCAGATTTTCTTTTCGGGTTCAAATTTCTTCAGTTGCTGAAAAAACTTGCATTAATCTCGTACTAGATTTGTTGGTTGTTAGCGTTGATTTGAAAAAGCAAAACCGTCAATCAAAATTTTCATAGACCCATTGAGCATCTAGTTGGCTCAAATTCAGTAATTTAAGGTGCAACATAGTTTGACTGGCATCTTAATCTAAATGAAACAGATTAAAGAAACTACCAATGATGCTGGTGGCAAGATCGTGCTTCCGGGGTGAAATCCCATCAAACCAATAAATTCGTTGATTTCTGTATACAGCCTAGAACGATACTAGAGTTCAATAAGTTTATTTGTGACCATCCTTGGCGCAAATTTTGGGACGTGCTTGTTTGCTCACGAAGGCCTTTCTTGGCTCCAGTGAATAAAAAAAAATGATGTTTGATTGTCTAGGTTGCACCAGTTTTCTGCATGGCGCTAATTTTAAATCAACCCAAAAGTTATCTCGCTAAGAACGCTTGAATCATCCGGTTTTCTCCTAGCATTAGGGAGCAGGTGCCGGCGACCCCCATAGTATGTTGCCGGCGGTTATTTAGGAAACGCTGGTAGAGATGATCTAAGATCACCATATTCAAAGTAGGTAACAACATAGATTTACACATAACCAAACACTTTATTCTTTTTAATACTCAGTTTAGACATAGATGTAGGCAAACAAACAACTGCACGAAAACCCAATACAGACAACCTAACTGTGCAAGTGCAAACGCACCAACCACACAACAACTACAATAGAGCTAATTACGAATCCTTTGGTCCTACAGCTTGCCAGTCACGTGAAGTTTTGATCCTCAGTTAATCAGCTGACATGTGGCATTATCGATTTTGCAAAGAGACCCCTAATATTCTTAACCGACACATATGACCTTCGGTGCCGTCTTACATGGGGTCCCACCTGTCAGTGCTGACGGCGAAAATAAAATTTAATGCACGAAGTTGAGGATTTGAACTCTTGACCTTGGATTAGGAGTTAGCTCACGGTTGGCACTACAACACGGACAATTTATTTATCAAATCTAGGATGCCACTCTATTATACATAGAATCGATAGAATAGATGATTTTTCACCCATTTGACGAGAAATGAAATTACTCGATTTTTTTCCTTTGGCAGCACGCGTGTTTTCTTTTTGGCAAAATTTTACATCACGGAATCTATAATCTATAAATAGGAGCTACCCACTAAATTGAATTCCCTCTACATGCAAGCATGCCACATCACCTCCCATGCAGCCTATGCCACATCATTAGTTTATTTATTTACACTCTCAGTTTTGTAGTAACGTGATTTTCCTTCAGAATAATCTTCTCCATAGTCTGCGGCGGCTCCAGAGGTTTTGAGTGTTCACCTCCTTGCCTTCCTTCTTTAATTTACAGTTCCCTCTACTATCTAAATGGTGAGTGGTGATCCCGCAACCCGCGGGAATGTTTGATCATCCGTCGAGTGACCATAAATTAATTCTCAGCCCCATGGGAGCTCATCAACTTCACATTCCCTATTTATTCCGGCAGCACTAGTGGGAGCTGAAGTTTAGTCCCACATTGCTAGTTGGAAGAGAGTTGGAGTGGTATATAAGGTGGACTGTTCTAGTCCTAGTAAGTGAGTGAGAAGAGAGAGAGCCCTCACGCACTCCTCCTCCTCCTCCGCCCGCCTCGCCTCGCCACACCTCGTCTCGCCACGTCACGACGCGCGACGCGCCGCGGGTTGCGGGAATCTCGTCGGGCCGAGCTTATCTTTTTGCTGTTTGGGAAATTAATTGTGTAATCAATTTTGAGTCATTAACGGACGCGTTACTCAGTCGTTTTGCCTTCCGGTTTTTCTGGATCGTGGGCTGCGTCCCACGACCTGCCCGAACCGCACTACATAAGACCCTGCGCAACCCTAGCCGCCACTACCAGACGCATACGCGACTGCCTGTTTTCAGTTCATTGCGCCGCTGCCTTCGTCTTCCTCATCCCGTCCGTCAGCGTGCACCGACTGCCGGGACAGTAGGCCTCCGGAACCCTGCCTCTCGTGAACCTGTACGGGTGAGGGGCAATCAGGTTTTTGGGGAGCGCTCCGGCGCGACTACTGGCGTCACGACATCGTCATCGGACGACGAGTTCCTCCACACCGACAACGAGTAGTGCAGCATCGGAATTGGTTCCGATAGCGGCCACGACGATCATGGCTCTCATGACTACAAAGTGTTTTAGCCATGGAGATCGAAGTACATATTGAACCTTGTAGGTATGGTTTACTTTGTGATCAAATAAATTATTTGTGGACAAAGGATTGATTTTGAACAATGATAAACCAATTACAAACAAAGAAGTTATGATGGGCCCTGAATCCGTTAAAATGGCTATACGCCATGAAATCCAAGATAGATGAATACTTTTTGAAAGTAAATAGATCTATAAAATTGATGGACTTGGATGGAATATCCTTGAAGAAGCTCGACTTGTCGAAAAGTTGTTTACGACAAAGTTCAAAGAGTTGACTACGATAAGATTAGATCTTCCGTAGCGATGCTTATAGTCTATGTGGATTATTCTAGTAATCGCTACATATTTCTTTTATGAGATATGCTAGTAGGATGGCAAAATACATTACTTAAAAAAAGTGTGTATTAAAGGTGTATACAAGATACAACCAAGAGTTTTGCTGGTCCGTGGAATACTAGATAGGTATACAAACTTCAATTGGATGAAGTGAGTGTCGCGGAGTTGGAATCTTCACCAGATGAAATAGTCAAAGAGTTTTTGATTTCATCAGAAACGATGAAGATGCTTGCATTTGCAAGAAATTAAGTGGGAGCGCTGAGATATATTTATAATACTTTATGTAGATGACATATAGTTGGTTATAAATGATGTAATTATATACTTGATTATAAAAGGTTTCATTGAGAATTAACTTCAATGAAAAGATATGGACTGAAACATATTTAGTGTCAAGATCTATGAAGATAGATTGAAACACATAATAAGTTTAAGTCAAAGTACATAGAATGGATATTGAAGTAGTTCAATATAGAAATATTAAGAAGGTGTTCTTTTCATGTGAAGGTTTAACAAGACTTGAGTATATTTGACACTCGATGAGTAAAAACACATGAGTGATTTTAGATCATGAATAATATGTACAAAATTAGATGTCCTCTGCTCTAAAAAGTTAGGAGCATATACCAGAATGATTCATGTGATATGATCATTGGACAACAGTAAGAATATCCCTGAGTGCTTTAGAAAAACCAAGGATATATATAGTTTTATATGGGGTAATGACAAACAAATCGCTGTAAGGTGTTGCACCGATATTAGTTTGGTCACATATAAAAATGAATTTCAAATCTCAATTAGGCTAAGTGATGTTTAAAAGGTAGCACAATGCTAGATTTAGAAGAGTTCTAAATATTGTGACAGATTCTACAAACGAAGGCAGAGTATGTTATTGTTTTCACAATGACTGAGAATGTTAAGTCGAAAAGTTCTTTGAGAACTTGGTGTAGTTCCGATAGTGTCAGAACTTTGAAGCTATATTGTGTGTGACAATATTAGTGACATATTTTAGACTGCGGAATTAAGATTCCACCAGAAGATCAAACATATTTAATGCCGACTCATTTGGAAAATGAGTGATGCATGAAGACGAAAATTAATTGCAAAATTAATACATACGTTTCTGAGCATGTCAGATCCGATGACTGAAACCTCTCCCGTGAACAAAACATGATAAGCACCAGAAGGCCAAGGTGTTATATCTTTACAAATGTAAACTAGATTATTGACTCTAGTGCAAGTGGGAGACTGTTGGAGATATGCCCAAGAGGCAATAATAAAATGGTTATTATAATATATCTTTGTGTTTATGATAAATGTTTGCATACCATGCTATAATTTTATTAACCGAAATATTGATACATGTGTGTTATGTAAACAACAAGGAGTCCCTAGTAAGCCTCTTGTATAACTAGCTTGTTGATTAATAGATGATCATGGTTTCGTGATCATGAACATTGGATGTTATTAATAACAAGGTTATGTCATTAGGTGAATGATATAATGGACACACACCCAAATAAGCGTAGCATAAGATCACATCATTAAGTTCAGTTTGCTATAAGCTTTCGATACATAGTTACCTAGTCCTTCGACCATGAGATCATGTAAATCACTTATACCGGAAGGGTACTTTGATTACATCAAACGCCACTGCGTAAATGGGTGGTTATAAAGATGGGATTAAGTATTAGGAAAGTGTGAGTTGAGGCATATGGATCAAGAGTGGGATTTGTCCATCCCGATGACGGATAGATATACTCTGGGGCCTCTCGGTGGAATGTCATCTGATTAGCTTGCAAGCATGTGACTGGTTCACAAGAGATGATATGCCACGGTACGAGTAAAGAGTACTTGTCGGAGACGAGGTTGAACAAGGTATGGAGATACCGATGATTGATGGCGTGTAACACACACGTTCGTTGGGAACCCCAAGAGGAAGGTATGTTGCACACAGTAGCAAGTTTTCCCTCAGAAAGAAACCAAGGTTTATCGAACCAGGAGGAGCCAAGAAGCACGTTGAAGGTTGATGGCGGCGAGATGTAGTGCAGCGCAACACCAGGGATTCCGGCGCCAACGTGGAACCTGCACAACACAACCAAAGTACTTTGCCCCAACGAAACAAGTGAGGTTGTCAATCTCACCGGCTTGCCGTTACAAAGGATTAGATGTATGGTGTGGATGATGATTGTTTGCAGAAAACAAGTAGAACAAGTATTGCAAGTAGATTGTATTTAATGTAAAAGAATGGACCGGGGTCCACAGTTCACTAGAGGTGTCTCTCCCATAAGATAAATAGCATGTTGGGTGAACAAATTACAGTCGGGCAATTGACAAATAGAGAGGGCATGACAATGCACATACATGATATGATAAGTATAGTGAGATTTAATTGGGCATTACGACAAAGTACATAGACCGCTATCCAAGCATGCATCTATGCCTAAAAAGTCCACCTTCAAGGTTATCATCCGAACCCCTTCCAAGTATTAAGTTGCAAACAACGTGACAATTGCATTAAGTATGGTGCGTAATGTAATCAATAACTACATCCTCGGACATAGCATCAATGTTTTATCCCTAGTGGCAACAAAGACATCCACAACCTTAGAACTTTCGTCACATCGTCCCAGATTTAATGGAGGCATGAACCCACTATCGAGCATAAATACTCCCTCTTGGAGTTAAGAGCAAAAACTTGGCCGAGCCTCTACTAATAACGGAGAGCATGCAAGATCATAAACAACACATAGGTAATAGATTGATAATCAACATAACATAGTATTCTCTATCCATCGGATCCCGACAAACACAACATATAGCATTACAGATAAATGATCTTGATCATGTTAGGCAGCTCACAAGATCCAACAATGAAGCACATAAGGAGAAGACGACCATCTAGCTACCGCTATGGACCCATAGTCCAGGGGTGAACTACTCACTCATCACTCCGGAGGCGACCATGGCGGTGAAGAGTCCTCCGGGAGATGATTCCCCTCTCCGGCAGGGTGCCGGAGGCGATCTCCTGAATCCCCCGAGATGGGATTGGCGGCGGCGGCGTCTCTGGAAGGTTTTCCGTATCGTGGCTCCCGGTACTGGGGGTTTCGCGATGGAGGCTTTAAGTAGGCGGAAGGGCAGGTCAAAGGGCATCACGGGGGCCCCACACAACAGGGCCGCGCGGGCCCTATGCTGGTCGCGCCGCCCTAGTGTGGCGGCGCCCCGTGGCCCCACTTCGTCTTCTCTTCGGTCTTCTGGAAGCTTCGTGGCAAAATAGGCCCCTGGGCGTTGATTTCGTCCAATTCCGAGAATATTTCCTTTGTAGGATTTCTGAAACCAAAAACAGCAGAAAACGAAGAATCGGCTCTTCGGCATCTCGTTAATAGGTTAGTGCCGGAAAATGCATAAATATGACATAAAGTATGCATAAAACATGTAGATATCATCAATAATGTGGCATGGAACATAAGAAATTATCGATACGTCGGAGACGTATCAATGATCAAACCTCGGACAAGTAAAATATCGCGAGACAAAGGGAATCGGTATCGTATGTAAATGGTTCAATCGATCACTAAGTTATCGTTGAATATGTGGGAGCCATTATGGATATCCAGATCCCGCTATTGGTTATTGGTCGGAGAGAAGTCTCAACCATATCTACATAGTTCACGAACCGTAGGGTGACACACTTATGATTTGATGTCATTTTAAGTAGATATGGAATATGGAATGGAGTTCAAATTTTGTTCGGAGTCTCGGGTGGGATCCAGGACATCACGAGGAGGTCCGGAATGGTCCGGAGAATAAGATTCATATATAGGAAGTCAATATCCAAGTTTGGAAATGATCCGGTGCATTTATGGAAGGCGCTAGAATGTTCTAGAACCATCCGGAAGAAATCACCATGGAAGGTGGAGTCCCGGTTGGACTCCACCAACCCTAACCAGCCAACCAAGTGGGACGGTGGAGTCCATGGTGGACTCCACCTCCTTGGCCAGCCAAGCAAGGGGGGAAAGGGAGAGTCCCTGTCCATCTAGGTTTCGTCCATATGGAAGTTTTGAATTGGGGTCTTATTCGAACTTTTGGGCAAACCCTTAGGGATTCCACCTATATAATGAGGAGGAGAGGGGGGGCAGCCACTCTTGGCCGCACCACCAAAGGGGGCTCCCTGGCCGGCTGGCCGGCACCCCAGCCACCCCTCTCTCCCAAACCCTAGCCTCTCTCCTCCTCCATCTTCTCCCACAGCGCTTACGGCGAAGCCCTGCCGGAGATCTCCTCCACCACCGTCACCACGCCGTCGTGCTGGCGGGTTTCCGAGGAGGATCTACTACATCCGCTGCCCGCTGGAACGGGGAGAAGGACGTCGTCATCAACACCGAACGTGTGACCGAGTACGGAGGTGCTGCCCGACTGCCGTCAAGATCTTCTACGCGCTTTTGAAAGCGGCAAGTGATCGACTACAGAAACAACGAGATCTAATCTTGTAGGCTTTGGAAATCTTCGAGGGTTAGTCTCATGATCTTCTCGTTGCTACCATCTTCTAGATTGGATCTTGGCTTGTTATTCGTTCTTGCGGTAGGAATTTTTTGTTTTCTATGCTACGAATCCCATCAACTGTATGTCATGGAGCAATACTATGACTACAGGATGATTGATGAGCGCTCCGAGGTTGAGCAGGCTCATGAGATTCAGTCCCTTGCCAAAGAACTCGAGCAGTTTAAGTGTACTTTAACGAACAAATTTGTGGCCGGTGGCATTATTGCCAAGCTTCCTCCCTCGTGGAGGAACTTTGCTACTTCTCTGAAACATAGGAGACAAGAGTTTTCCGTTTCGGATCTCATTAGCTCGCTTCATGTGGAAGAGAAGGCTAGAGCAAAGGACACACGCGCTCGTAGTTTTGAGGGAGGTTCTAGTGCCAATGTGGTACATAAGAAGAACTTTCAATGTCACAAGTCTAAGAATAAGAACAACAGAAAAGGCAAGTTTGACGAGAAGAACGAAGCCTCCAACTCAACCAACTTCAAAAGGAAGACTCCTTATAAGAAGAAAGGGAATTGCCATGTTTGTGGCGCTCCTGGACATTGGGCTCCTGATTTCCCAGAACGCCATGATCGGCGTGGGAACAGCGGCAAGTCCACAAATGTTGTTATTGGCATTGATACTGAGATGAAGGACGTTGGGTACGGTATTTCTTCTACTGTCCTTTCAGTATGTAATTCTCCTGATTGGTGGATAGACACCGGAGCCAATACACATGTATGTTCTGATGTTTCTATGTTTTATTCTTATCAGGTCGCAAGGACTTCCTTCGTGCTGATGGGAAATGGCTCACGTGCTTCTGTTCGTGGTGTTGGTATGGTGGATTTGAAGTTTACTTCGGGAAAGACCATCCAGCTGAAGAATGTGCAGCACGTTCCCTCCATTAATAAGAATCTCGTTAGCGGATCGCTTTTATGTCGAGATGGTTTTAAGTTGGTTTTTGAGTCCAATAAAGTTGTAATTTCCAAGTGTGGACAATTTGTTGGAAAGGGTTATGTGTGCGGAGGCTTGTTCCGCTTATCCTTGTCGGATTTATGTACTCAAATTATTAATCATGTTTGCAATGATAGTGAGTCCGATATTTGGCATTCACGACTTTGTCATATTAATTTTGGGTGCATGACGCGGCTAGCGAATATGAATATAATTCCGAAATTTGCTATTGTCAAGAAATCCAAGTGCCAAGTATGTGTGCAAGCTAAGCAACCACGTAAGTCTCATAAGGCTCGTGGAGGCAAGAGACTTGGCACCGCTCGGAGCTTATACATTCGAATCTTTGTGAAATGAATGGTGAATTGACAAAAGGAGGGAAAAGATACTTCATGACTTTAATTGATGACTCTACTCGATATTGTTATGTGTACCTCCTGAAATCTAAAGATGAAGCTCTTAATCACTTCAAAATCTTTAAAGCTGAAGCAGAAAACCAACTTGATCGAAAGATCAAGCGGCTAAGGTCTAATCGTGGTGGAGAGTATTTTTCCAACGAGTTTGATTCTTTTTGTGTGGAACATGGTATTATCCATGAGAGGACGCCTCCCTACTCACCTCAGTCAAATGGGGTGGCGGAAAGAAAGAACCGTACTCTAACTGATTTGGTTAACGCCATGTTAGATACATCGGGTCTATCCAAGGCATGGTGGGGGGGGGGGCTATATTGACTGCATGTCATGTCCTAAACCATGTCCCCACAAAGAACAAAACCATTACCCCGTTTGAGGAATGGGAAAAGAAAAGGCTGAAACTCTCTTACCTACGAACTTGGGGATGTCTGGCGAAAGTAAATGTGCCTATACCCAAGAAGCGCAAGCTTGGACCAAAAACCGTGGATTGTGTTCTTCTGGGATATGCATTTCATAGCATTGGCTACATACTTTTTATAGTAAAATCTGAGGTATCCGACATGCATGTTGGTACAATTATGGAGTCGAATGATGCGACTTTCTTTGAGGACATATTTCCTATGAAAGGAACGTCTAGCTCATCAATTCAGGAGATGCCCAGTTCATCTACTCAGGAATTATTTCCTGAACCTACCATGGGTATAGAACACTTTGATAATCCTGTGGAGGATGACAATGAAGCTCCCAAAAGGAGCAAGAGACAGAGGACTGCAAAGTCCTTTGGACATGATTTCATTGTGTACCTCGTGGATGACACTCCCACTTCTATTTCAGAAGCCTATGCATCTCTGGATGCTGACTACTGGAAGGAAGCTGTCCGTAGCGAGGTGGATTCCATCTTAGCCAATGGAACTTGGGAAATTACTGATCGTCCTTATGGGTGCAAACCTGTAGGATGTAAATGGGTGTTCAAGAAAAAGCTTAGGCCTGATGGTACTATTGAAAAGTACAAGGCATGTCTTGTGGCCAAGGGTTATACCCAAAAAGAAGGTGAAGATTTCTTTGATACATACTCACCTGTTGCCAGACTGACCACCATTCGAGTGCTACTATCATTGGCTGTCTCACATGGTCTTCTCATTCATCAAATGGATGTTAAGACTGCTTCCCTAAATGGAGAGCTTGAAGAGGAAATTTATATGGAGCAGCCTGATAGATTTGTAGTAGATGGTCAAGAAGGAAAGGTGTGTAAATTACTGAAGTCTTTGTATGGGCTTAAGCAAGCACCTAAGCAGTGGCATGAGAAGTTTGAAAGAACTTTAACCGCTGAAGGCTTTGTTGTAAACGAAGTTGACAAGTGTGTATACTATCGCCATGGTGGGGGCGAGGGAGTTATTCTTTGTCTCTATGTCGATGACATATTGATATTCGGGACCAGCCTTACTGTGATTAAGGAGGTCAAGGAGTTCCTATCTCGTTGTTTTGATATGAAGGACTTGGGAGTAGCTGATGTGAACTTAAACATCAAGCTGCTGAAGGATGACGATGGTGGGATTACATTGCTTCAGTCCCACTATGTGGAAAAGATCCCGAGTCGCTTCGGATATAGCGACTGCAAATCTTCTCCAACGCCTTATGATCCTAGTGTGATAATTCGTAAGAATAAACGAATTGCTAGAGATCAATTGCGATATTTGCAGATCATTGGCTCGCTTATGTATTTAGCCAGCGCAACGAGGCCTGACATCTCCTTTGCTATAAGTAAACTCAGCCGCTTTGTGTCTAGACCTGAAGATGTTCATTGGCATGCTCTTGAGAGAGTTTTGCGCTATTTGAAAGGCACTGCGAGTTATGACATTCACTATACTGGGTATCCAAGGGTACTTGAGGGTTATAGTGATGCAAATTGGATATCTGATGCTGATGAGACTAAGGCCACAAGTGGTTATTTGTTTACACTTGGAGGTGGCGCTATTTCCTGGAAGTCTTACAAGCAGATCATCATTACGAGGTCAACTATGGAAGCAGAACTCACATCATTAGACACAGCCACTGTTGAATCAGTGTGGCTTCGTGAGATCTTGATGGACTTACCTGTGGTTGAGAAACCAATACCCGCTATTCCTATGAACTGTGATAATCAAACTGTGATCGTCAAAGTAACAAGTTCTAAGGATACTATGAAGTCATCAAGGCATGTGAAGAGGAGACTAAAAACTGACAGGAAATGAGAAACTCCGGAGTTATAGCGTTGGATTATATCCATACGTCTAGAAACCTGGCAGACCCCTTCACAAAGGGACTATCACGAAATGTGATAGAAAATGCATCGAGGGAGATGGGTATGAGACCCACACTATGAGCTGCCCAGACAAGATGTTGGTCAGCTAGGAGGAGAGCTAGTATATATCCCTATAGCAATTTTACCACTCCGTAAGATGTAATACTCTCCTAATCTGCATGGCAGGTTGATAATTATCTTAATGTGTTCTAAGTGGCTTATTTTAGCAGAGATGTTGTCCTGCAGAACATATTTTGAAGAACACACCTATATGAGTCTGATTGTTAAACGTCGCAATCTATGAGAGTTGTGTGCTCTCTAGTAAACTCATGAAAGGCCCTGGAGTATGACGTATAAGCTCCAAACCGTGAGGAAGCCTCGCGGCAGCCTAGTATTGGTCTAGGCTTTGTATGAAGCTAGTGCGTGAAAACTTGTAGTTCAAGGCATAGTCCACTATCCAAGTTGCAATCTAGTGTAATATGAAGCTTTAAGTGGAAGTTCAACTTAACAGTCTCCACGACATACCGGTATATAAAACAATGTTCTGGAAACTTATTGATGGGATGTGCCAAACTGCCAATGAGAGTTTGTGGGGGATTGCTGGAATTTTTGGGCATTTGGCCTTTGGCCCATGGCCCATTATCAAATTCTGAAACTCACATGGCCCTCCAAAAAAAATTAGTGGCAACACTAGTGGGAGCTGAAGTTTAGTCCCACATTTGATGCAGCCCGACCTTCGATCTCCACTGCATCATGTACATCAACGACAAGAACCACACTCAAGGCTGAGGTCACAGAGGCATGGAAGAGAAGAAGGAAGAAGAGCGCCCGAGGTTGCCAAGAAGAGACGACGCATGAAGCACGACTGCTAGGCCGGATTATCCGCCCCACTATGGCCGGACAATCCGCCCCCTATGCGTCCAAGCCAATTCGGGCCAAGTCCCATGTATCCCTATGTATGCCTAAACTACCCCTCCTTTAGTGGCTCCCTATATATAGGCTCCCACCTCCACCTTCATTAGGTAGTCATAATTTGAGTGAGAACTTGGCTTATGCATCCACCGTCCCTTTGGGATTAGGGAAACCCCCTCCTCTCTTAGACACAAATCTATGAGTTGCATCAAGGCACTCCTTATATGATTAGTCTCTCACACTTGTGATTCTACCACCGGTCTCTCACTCGTGTGATTCTACCGATCGTATACCGATCTTCCTTTCGGGGATTCTACCGCGTGTCTTTCTCTCGAGAGATTCTATCGGGATAGTGGTTCGGGCTATCGGGAGTAAACCGGAATTGTATCGGGTTGTGTTGCGTGCGTTCGACGTGTTCTTCGCGTGTTCTTCGTGTTCATCCCTCACCCCTGTTGTTCTTGGTCAATTCGTGAGATCGGGCAACCCATGTGGCCTTAGGCCCCATCAACATTGCTAGTTGGAAGAGAGTTGGAGTGGTATATAAGATGGGTTGTTCTAGTCCTAGTAAGTGAGTGAGAAGAGAGAGAGCCCTCGCGCACTCCTCCTCCTCCCCCGCCCGCCTCGCCTCGTCTCGTCACGACGCGCCGCGCCGCGGGTTGCGGGAATCTCGCCGAGCCGAGCTTATCTTTTTGCTGTTTGGGAAATTAATTGTGTAATCAATTTTGAGTCATTAACGGACGCGTTACTCAGCCGTTTTGCCTTCCGGTTTTTCTGGATCGTGGCTGTGCCGACTCGGACGTGGGCTGCGTCCCACGACCTTCCCGAACCGCACTACATAAGACCCTGCGCAACCCTAGCCGCCACTACCAGACGCATACGCGACTGCCTGTTTCCAGTTCATTGCGCCGCCGCCTTCATCTTCCTAATCCCGTTCGTCGGCGTGCACCGACTACCGGGACAGTAGGTGTCGTTGCCTATTCAACGGTACCCCGGAGGAGGGATCCTCACGAGGGGGAGAAGAGTAGGGGCCATAGGGCGGAGTGCACACGGGACGGTGGTACGCGAGTTACCCAGCTTCGGAACACCTGCACGATGACAGGGCCTACTCCTGCTTGTCTGGAATTATCTGGGCGCTTTCGCGTTGTTACAATGAGTTGTAGTTGTGCCTCTAGGGCTCTCGGGATCCGGCTTATAAAGGCGCACGGATCTAGGGTTTACATGGAGAGTCCTAGCCGGATTACAGATTGCCTAGCTACGGTACAATGTCTTGCCGTGTACGTCAAGGATCCACCTTCCCTATACGTCGTACTGGATCCGGGTTCCTCATGGGCCTCCACGGATCCGGGTTCCTCCTAAGGTCGGTGCAGATCCGGCTAACTGATCCTGGGCCGGACTTCATCCTTCATGATCAACAACAAGCTCGGGCCGCCCGATGGGCCACATGCCACATCACCGTCTATGGGCCACCCGGGCTTGCCGGATCTAGGCACTCGTCGATGGTACACCCATGAAGTATACCCACAACAAGTAGCCCCCAGAGTTCTCCGAGTTTCACCTTCAGTTTCCGCCTTGCTAGCACCTTATGGTCTCCGGCAATGTTGGTAATGCGGAGAAACTTGAAGAACTCCAACTTCACATTTTCTTCTTTCCCAACTTTTAGTCGGAAAATCCCCTCATCCTGCGGGACTTCATCCATCGACAACACACAACACGTCTCCGGGTTACTCCCCTGCAGCAGACAAGGATCCGAGTATCTTCGCGCTGCAACCCGGAACCTTAAAAGGTTCAAACGGTTCCGCCAATTCTGGCGCCATTTTCGCGCGATTTGAGCGGTAACTTATCCTTAGCCATTTTTACCGTTTAGGGTTTCGACACGTGTCACGCATCCAACGGCGCGACGCTTGCGTTCCGACCACAGGATGCGGAGCACGAATCTCCTCCCAAGGCCTATAAATATCCACCATCAACCCTCAAACCTCTCATTCACCCCCTTTCTACCTCTTTGCGAAGCGCCGCCCTCGAGCTCCTCCTCCGCCGCGCCGAAGTCTGCCGAAAAAACCGCCGGAGTCTCGCCTGAGCTGTTGCGCCACCGCACAGTTCATCGTGTTCTTAACATCAGCGAGCCACCGCGCAAAATCCTCGTCGCCGGTGACTCCGACCACCGCGGAATCCATTACAGTAAGTTCTCGAGCTTCAATCTTTCGCCGCAGTTAGAAGGGATGATCTTTGAGGAAGATGATGTGGATCCGACTAAATTACGTTTTCCGCCACTGCTTTTCTCTTCAGATGTCTTCTGCGACTCCGCCTCCAACCTCCGAGCCAATCATGGCAACTCCTATCTCCTCCGCCCCTCCACCCTTCGCCCCGGTCCACCTGGATTCCACCAAGGACTCCGGCAAGGACACCGAAGGAACCTCTGCTAACCCGGAGAAAGCCTCCGGGGAGGAACAGGCAGAACAAAAGGCGGAAGAGATTGCCACCAAGAAGTCCAAGGCTCGTCAGCGAGACTCCGAAGCCAAAGGGAAATGGTGGCCCTGCACCACCACTGATACGGAGCTGAAGAACTTGGAGGCGGAAGGTTTTCTGCTCCCCGGAAGCTGGCGAACAGTTCCGGGTTCCCTGGCTCCAGCCCCTCAGGATGGCGAGATGGTGGTGACGAAGGCGCTGGTGGAGCGAGGTTTTTCTTTTCCGCCATCGGATTTCTTCTCGGAAATCCTGAAGGCGTACGGGCTCCAGCCCCACAACATATCGCCAAACAGCGTCTCGGCGATCAGCAACCATGTCACTCTCTGCGAGGGCCACCTCCGGGTAACTCCCGAACTTCCTCTTTTCCAATACTATTTCTCCGTCAAGAAGGAGAAGATCCGCCAAACCTCTGAGTTGGCAACTTGCGGGTCCATCACCTTCATGGTCCGCCCTGGCCGCGTCTACCCCCATACCGACCGCCACGAATCCGTGCGGTGCTGGTCCGGAGGCTTCTTCTATCTGAAGGACGTCTCCGACCTAGCGAGCGACAGAAAACTACCATTATTCAAGAACAGCCCCGCCAGCGAAACTCCGGCATGGACACAGTGCCCTCACCTCTCCGAGTCGCCTCAGCTGACCCGCGCTGTTAGGCGGATCTGCAAGCTCACGGAGGAGGGGCTGTCGGGGAAAGACCTTACCATGTCTTGGTTCACCAAGCGGATCCAGCCACTTCAGCATCGGGACCGCTTGATGTTCCACTACACGGGGCGCGACGATCCGATGCGCTCCACGAAAGATAATCTCTCCGCCGACGTCATCGACAAGAGGATCCGGCTCCTCATCAAGATTCCGCGTGAACTTCATGTTCACGTGTGTAACAAAGACATCCTCACCAACGGTTCCGGGACCGCGGTACGTTATCCTGATGTGCCTGTTAATTCCTTCATGCCTTAAATTTTGTCTAAGTCTTGGTTTGGTATCAAAGCTCGAAGCCCTCGAAGAAGGCGAGCTCGGAACTCTCCTCCGAGCCCCTCAAACCGGCAATACCGACCCGGAAGCCGCGTCTGAGGCGGAAGCTCCCGAAGCTCCGCGTCTTTCCAAGAGGAAGAAAGCTGCTCCCTCCAGCCCTGCAGCCAAACGCGCCCGCGAAGCACCTAGCATCACGGCCACCCGTAAGCTGGAGGCGGAGAAGAAACGTCTCAAGATGATTGATACCAGCAACCGCGCTCAACCCAACATCCAGCAATTCTTTATACCAACTGGGTAAGCATTTGGTTTCCGTAACAAGATCTTGTTGCTGCTGTGAGTTAACATATACTAACTTGTTTATGCTCCTTGTTCTTTTATTGCAGCAAAAGCTCCGGAAGCCAAGCCCCCAAGATTACCAAGAAGAGGGTCAAGCCGTCTCCGGCTTCTATTCCAGTTACCCCAGAGGTGGAGGTTCCGCCCAAGGCCTCATCCGCCGCCAAGTCGGATCCCAAGGACGTCATCAACGTTGATGACCTTCCGAAAGATCCAATTGTCGAATCTGACAAGGGCGATTCCGGCAAGGGCGCCTCCTCATCTGCACCTCCGCCTGAGCAGCCCACGGCTACCTCCAACGAAGTTCCGACTGACCTAGTCGAGAGAAAACTCCGTTTGAGCGGCGCCACTGGAACGCCCCAGACTCATCCCCACTTCTTCCCAGTTCTGCAAAAGGTCCCCCTTTCACAGCGCCACAAGGAAATTTCCGACATGATGGAGCAAGTGTGGGGGCCTGCGAACATGGAGGAGCAGGAGCTAAATGAGCTTGAAGGCGTGATGTCTACGGGTGCTTCTATTCTTGTAGACAGTGTTGGGCCTCCAAGAGCAGAGGTTTGTAGAACAGCAGCAAGTTTCCCTTAAGTGGATCACCCAAGGTTTATCGAACTCAGGGAGGAAGAGGTCAAAGATATCCCTCTCATGCAACCCTGCAACCACAAAGCAAGAATTCTCTTGTGGCCCCAACACACCTAATAGGTGCACTAGTTCGGCGAAGAGATAGTGAAATACAAGTGGTATGAATGAATATGAGCAAGTAGTAACGGCGCTAGAAAAGTGCTTGCTGGCGTGCAGTTGATGGTAGTAATATTGCAGGAAGTAAAGATGCGAGTAAAACGAGTAAACAAACAGCGATAGCGATATTTAGGAACAAGGCCTAGGGATCATACTTTCACTAGTGGACACTCTCAACATTGATCACATAACAGAATAAATAGATAGATGCTAGACTCTACACCCTCTTGTTGGATGATGAACACCACTAAGCTGTGTAGGATTACACGAACCCTCAATGCCGGAGTTAACAAGCTCCACAATATTCAATGTTCATATTTAAATAACCTTAGAGTGCATAACAGATCAACATAACCAAACCAAGTACTAATATAGCATGCACACTGTCACCTTCACACTACGAAAGGAGGAATAGATCACATCAATACTATCATAGCAATAGTTAACTTCATAATCTACAAGAGATCACAATCACAGTCTACGCCAAGTACTACACGATGCACACACTGTCACCATTACACCGTGCAGGAGGAATAAACTACTTTAATAACATCACTAGAGTAGCACGCAGATATATTGTGATACAAAACACATTGCAATCATAAAGAGATATAAATAAGCACTTCACTATGTCATTCATAACAGCGAATAAGTATTCTGTGAAATATAGCCTAAGAGACCCACACGGTGCACACAGTGTCACCTTTACACACGTGGGACAAGGAGTCTCCGGAGATCACATAAGTAAAACCCACTTGACTAGCATAATGACATCTAGATTACAAGCATCATCATATGAATCTCAATCATGTAAGGCAGCTCATGAGATTATTGTATTGAAGTACATAGGAGAGAGATGAACCACATAGCTACCGGTACAGCCCCGAGCCTCGATGGAGAACTACTCCCTCCTCATGGGAGAACAGCAGCGTTGATGGAGATGGCGGTGGTGTCGATGGAGGAGCCTTCCGGGGGCACTTCCCCGTCCCGGCGGCGTGCCGGAACAGAGACTCTTGTCCCCCAGATCTTGGCTTCGCGATGGCGGCGGCTCTGGAAGGTTTCTCGTACCGTGGCTCTCGGGTGTTGTGGAAGCTTCATACAATCCTAAGACTCTGGGCGTTGATTTCGTCCAATTCCGAGAATATTTCCTTACTAGGATTTCTGAAACCAAAAACAGCAGAAAACAGCAACTGGCCCTTCGGCATCTCGTCAATAGGTTAGTTCCGGAAAACGCATAAATATGACATAAAGTATGCATAAAACATGTAGATATCATCAATAATTTGGCATGAAACATAAGAAATTATCGATACGTCGGAGACGTATCAACATCCCCAAGATTAGTTTCTGCTCGTCCCGATCAGGTAAACGATAACAAAGATAATTTCTGGAGTGACATGCCATCATAACCTTGATCATACTATTGTAAGCATATGTAATGAATGCAGCGATCAAAACAATGGTAATGACATGAGTAAACAACTGAATCATAAAGCAAAGACTTTTCATGAATAGTACTTTCAAGATAAGCATCAATAAGTCTTGCATAAGAGTTAACTCATAAAGCAATAAATTCATAGTAAAGGTATTGAAGCAACACAAAGGAAGATTAAGTTTCAGCGGTTGCTTTCAACTTCAACATATTTATCTCATGGATAGTTGTCAATGTAAAGTAATATAACAAGTACAATATGCAAGTATGTAGGAATCAATGCACAGTTCACACAAGTGTTTGCTTCTTGAGATGGAGAGAAATAGGTGAACTGACTCAACATAAAAGTAAAAGAAAGGTTCTTCAAAGAGGAAAGCATCGATTGCTATATTTTTGCTAGAGCTTTGGTTTTGAAAACATGAAACAATTTTGTCAACGGTAGTAATAAAGCACATGCATCATGTAAATTATATCCTACAAGTTGCAAGCCTCATGCATAGTATACTAATAGTGCCCGCACCTTGTCCTAATTAGCTTGGATCACCAGCATTATCATTGCAATACACATGTTTTAACCAAGTGTCACAAAGGGGTACTGATGACCCACAAGTATAGGGGATCGCAACAGTCTTCGAGGGAAGTATTACCCAATTTATTGATTCGACACAAGGGGAGACAAAGAACACTTGGAAGCCTTAACAACGGAGTTGTCAATTCAGTTGCACCTGGAAACAGACTTGCTCGCAAGAGTTTATCGAGTAGTAACAGTTTTATAGCGATAGCTGATAGTGAAATAACAGCAGCAGAGTAACAAAGACGAGTAGTAGTAATTATAGTAAACAAGCGGGATTAAAATACCGTAGGCACGGGGACGGATGACGGGCGTTGCATGGATGAGAGAAACTCATGTAACAATCATAGCAGGGCATTTGCGGATAATAATAAAACGGTATCCAAGTACTAATCAATCAATAGGCATGTGTTCCAATTATAGTCGTACGTGCTCGCAATGAGAAACTTGCACAACATCTTTTGTCCTACCAGCCAGGTGGCAGCCGGGCCTCAAGGGAAACTACTCGGATATTAAGGTACTCCTTTTAATAGAGTACCGGAGCAAAGCATTAACACTCCGTGAACACATGTGATCCTCACATCACTACCATCCCCTCCGGTTGTCCCGATTTACGTCACTTCGGGGCCATCGGTTCCGGACAGACGACATGTGTATACAACTTATAGGTAAGACCATAAACAATGAATATCATGATGAAACAATAACATGTTCAGATCTGAGATCATGGCACTCGGGCCCTAGTGACAAGCATTAAGCATAACAAGTTGCAACAATATCATAAAAGTACCATCTACGGACACTAGGCACTATGCCCTAACAATCTTATGCTATTACATGACCAATCTCATCCAATCCCTACCATCCCCTTCGGCCTACAGCGGGGGAATTACTCACACATGGATGGGGGAAACATTGCTGGTTGATGGAGAGGCGTTGGCGATGATGGCGGTGATGGCGGTGATGATCTCCTCCAATTCCCCGTCCCGGCGGAGTGCCAGAACGGAGACTTCTGGCTCCCGCGACGGAGTTTCGCGATGTGGCGGCGTTCTGGAGGGTTTACGGCAACTTCGACTTCTCTTCCGGCGTTTTTAGGTCGAGGCGAATAAGTAGTCCGAAGGAGGGCGTCGGAGGCCGGCCGAGGGGCCACACCACGCGGCCGCGCGGGCCCCCCGGGCCGCGCCGCCCTATGGTGTGGGGCCCTCGGGCCTCCACTTCAATTGCCCTTCGACTCCGTTAGTTTCCTGGGAAAATAGGGCCTTCGCATAAATTCCGAGGTTTTTCCCGAAAGTTGGATTTACGCACAAAAACGAGACACCGAGCAATTCGCTGCGAAAACAGCGTTAGTCCGTGTTAGTTGCATCCAAAATACACAAATTAGAGGCCAAACAATAGCAAAAGTGTTCGGGAAAGTAGATACGTTTTGGACGTATCAACTCCCCCAAGCTTAGCTTATTGCTTGTCCTCAAGCAATTCGATTAACAACCGAGCGATAAAAGAACTTTCACGAACACATTTGCTCATATGATGTATATATATTCTCATGTTATGGCTAATACTTAAGCAGTTCATAATGAGACACATGCAAATAAGATCATCTAACAGCTATGTCAATCATGAAGAGGTACCAACAACTAATAATAAGCATCATGAATCATGTATATAAGCAGGATTGCAATGTTCATAAGAGAGTATGATAAAGTGGTATCTCGCTTGCCTGTATTTGATTGGCAAAACATAAATGCCCGGGCACCTCCGGAGTTCATAGAAAGACTAGAAGTAGTGATTGTCAAAAGATAAATGCATCAAAGTTATACCACAATCAATCATATTTTGAGACAAGCATATTGTACTAAGAATGACAGTTGTGCTCTCAAGATAGTACTCAAAGAAATAATGGAGACACAACATAAAAGTAAAAGATTGACCCTTCGCGGAGGGAAGCAGGGATTAACATGCGCTAGAGCTTTTCATTTTTATAAATCAGGAGTAAAATTATTTTGAGAGGTGTTTGTTGTTGTCAACGAATGGTAATGGGTACACTAACTACCTCGCCAACCGGACTTTCAAGAGCGGCTCCCATGAATTATTGCATATTTATTTGGCACTCCTTCCAACCTTTCTTGCACAAACCATGGCTAACCGAATCCTCGGGTGCCCGCCAACAATCTCATACCATGAAGGAGTGCCTTTTTATTTTAGTTTTATTATGATGATGACACTCCCCCAACCTTTGCTTACACAAGCCATGGCTAACCGAATCCTTCGGGTGCCAGTCCAACAATCACAAACCATGGAGGAGTGTCTATTTAAGTTTAATTAATTCGGGACTGGGAATCCCATTGCCAGCTCTTTTTGCAAAATTATTGGATAAGCGGATGTGCCACTATTCCATATGAGAGTCCGTCAAAAGTAAATGACAAGGTTGAAAGCTAAACACCACATACTTCCTCATGAGCTATGAAACATTAACACAAATTAAGAAGCATTTTGAAGATTTTAAAGGTAGCGCATGAGAATTTACTTGGAATGGTTTGAAACGCCATGCATAGGTATTTATGGTGGACACTCTAGAATGACTTGGTTTTCATGTGTTTGGAGGCACGAGCAGCGTTCCCGCTCAGTACAAGTGTAGGCTAGCAATAGACTAGGGAGCGACAAATCAAGAGAGCAGTAACTGTCATAATCATGCTTGCGGCAAAATAAATTAACAGAGGCATAAAAGTGATACAAGAACTCTGAAGCAATATAGATCATCGAGGCTTAATTGACCTTTTTTTAGTCATATGCATGCGTGAGCATGTGCCAAGTCGATATAAATGAATTATTCAGAGGAGGATACCACAATGCCATACTTACTTATGAATAAAACAATGCAAGCAAACATCCATGACATGCTACTCATATTAATAGATTGGAGCTAAACATGAGAGATCATAAACTACTAGACTTTCTCAAATAACATATACCTCACATGAACCAACTAAGCATGCTCACATGGATGAGTATATGTACAAAAATGAAAACAAATAGAGTTCATACCAGCCTCTCACCACAATCAGATTGTCGTAGATCGTCATTATTGACTTTTCACTTGTGTAGCTTGGATAATATGAAATGAAAACCACGCTCCAGCCACCGAAGACCATTGAACTCATAAAGAACTTTACAAACCAAAGAAGAACAGCAAATATTTTTGGTGTTTTCAAATTGCAAATAAGAACAAGAGGAAACAAGCAAACAAAGCAAAATCTTTTTGGGTTTTCTTATAGCAAACTAGCAACAGCAAATAAAGCAAAACAAATGCAAGAAACCAAAGCAAACAAATGGTGAAGAGAAACAACAGAAATATTTTTGGTCTTTTTGTGTTTTGGAAAGTAACAAAGCAAAAACAAGAAATAGCAAACTAAAAGAAACACAGAAAAGCGAGATGGCAGAAATCTGCCAAAACCTGACAGCAGTACAGAAATCGATTTTTACAAAAATCTTACGTTGCTCAGTTCAAAAAGTGTTAAACTAATGAAAGTTAGATAACAACCCGGGGAACCTGCACAAAAAATTTCAGCTCAAAATGACGCTCTGGCTATTTTTGAGAATTTTTACGGTAACGTTCCAGAATCTGTTTTCAGGCAGCACTTCCCCAAATATCATCTTCCTCTCATTAGAAAACCACTCAAACGAACAAAGCAAGTATGTGCAAGTATCCAGCAACCATAATATGCAAAGAATGAGTGATGCCGGTATACCTCCCCCCAAGCTTAGGATTTTGGCCTAAGTGGAGTTCAATCCCATCGATCCCATGAAGTAGTATCTCCGTAATATGAAGATGGGTCGTATTCCGAGTATGTGCTAGAAGAAGCACCCGGATATGTGACGGTGTGGTCGTAGGAGGTCCCGACGTCCTCGGAGTCATGTTGCTGGTGGAACTCTTGTATCTTCATATGTTCATCCACCTCCTCCTTAGTGCACGACCATGATTGCCTGTCAATACCGAGCAAACCTGGTTGGGGAAGAGGGATTTCCTTCTCCTCCCCGTCAGAAAACAACATTCTATATACCATATTATCTAAAGTAGAGTCAGTTGTAACAAAATGATGACTCTTCATAGCAACAATATCAAGTCTCCTAGGGGCCAACGGCACATCATTAGGATCAATAGGAAGATTTAGATATGTTAAAACACGCAGTGCAATAGTTCCTCCAAAAATAGGCCCCCTGGTAGACAGGCGGCGAGCAATAAGAGCACCAAGGTGATAGGATGTTTGACCAGTAAGTGCAATGTTCAAGAAAGCAAGATGGTAGCTAGAAATATTACTAGTGTTCTCCCTACCAAGAATGCTAGTAGCAATGTAGTATGCAAAATACTTAATGGCGGGAAGTTGGATGTTCCTTATCTTGCCCCGCTGAATGGTGCGACGGTCATCATCGGTGATCCCTCGGTAGAGCTCCAGCAAGTCCCGGGGTTGTCATCAATCCTACTTGCTGTACCTACAGGGGCAATATCCAAGGCACAACAAAAATCCTTCAATGGCATAGTCACGAGTATTACCATAAATCCTGAATGCAACCGTTGGCTCATAGTGTTTGTTGTTGAACTGGAAACTCTCGACGAAAATTTTGGTGAGCAAGTAGTATTGCTCCCTTTCATCGCCCATATAAGTGGTTAACCCTGCCCTGTTGACAAGGGTTAAGAAATCCTCCAGTATCCCTGCATTCCTTAGAAAAACATAACATGGAAAAGTAGAGGCATTAGGAGGACCGTTGTCCTCTTCAGGCGCGAAGCTAGGCGCGAGGATGTCTTCATTGTATGATTGCCTAATCCGGGTGGCGGCCCTAGAAGGCCTCCCTGTGCTGGTTGTCCCCTTCTTGAACAACTCTCCAAAGCTAAACTTCTTCATAGCTTCTCTGAAATTTTCAACAAATGACATAAAAATTTGATTTGGTGACATATAGTTGAGGGAAACTACCATAGGAACTTGCTAGAGTACTAATCATGCATCAAAACTAGTTTCTACCACTTAGAACAAGCATGCAAGCTCACTAAACATGTTACCTACAGCAGCAAAATATTCAAGATATACTCAACCAAACGAAATTCTACTTGGATGGGTGGAGGAGTCACATACCGAAGAGCAAATGTGCCAAATTTCAGACAGAAATCTGGGCTGAGCAAAGAGATCGAGAAATGTGGAGCTCTGGAGCAAAAACGCGAGAGAGATGAACTTGGTACGAGTTTTTTCGGGAGAGAGAAGGTGCTTTGGGAGAAAGAGATGACAAAGTGGGGCAGAGGGGAGCCCACACCACATGGTGGCGCGGCCACCTCCTTGGCCGCGCCGGCCGGTGGTGTGGCGCCCTCCGGTGCCCCACAGGTCATCCTCCGGTGCTCCCGGTGCCTCGTCGGAAAATAGGACCAACGGTATAATTTTTGTGAATTTTTGAAAACTTTGAAAAACGCACATTTCGGGTATTTAGTTTATTATTACCGGCCAGGAAAAATTTAGAAATCTTCAAATAACCAAAGAACTTTACAAATTAAAAGTGCTACAGCAACTAGAGCAAGTGGAGGAAGAAAGATATGTTGTTTACCTCCTCTATGCATATAAAAAGTATTTGTTAACAAGGTTGATCAAGTCTTGCCACCAAATAAGTTTTACATAGCATATGAAGAAATAAACCTCAAATCAATCATGTTACCTTGAATTGTATTGATATGGATCCAATAACAAGAGTTTGATATTCTTCTTTAGGCTCATATATAGGACAATCGATGGTTCCCACTTTGATAGTTCTCACATTAGAAATAGTATTAACTCCACACGCTTTCTCAATCCTCTTGGGGAAATAAACGGTATGTTCCCTATCATCAACATTGAAAGTAACCTTTCCTTTGTTGCAATCAATAACAGCCCCTGCGGTGTTAAGAAAAGGTCTCCCAAGAATAATAGACATATTATCATCTTCGAGGCATTTCCAATACAACAAAATCGATTAATATCAAGCGGTTAGTAGTAACTTGAACAGGGACATTCTCACATATACCAACAGGAATAGCGGTAGATTTATCAGCCATTTGCAAAGATATATCAGTAGGTATCAACTTATCTAAATAAAGTCTCTTATAAAGAGAAAAAGGCATAACACTAACACCGGCTCCCAAGTCACATAGAGCAGTTTTAACATAATTATTCTTAATAGAACAAGGAATAGTTGGTATACCTGGGTCGCCCAACTTCTTTGGAATTTTTCCATTGAAAGAGTAATTAGCAAGCATAGTGGAAATTTCCTCATTGGGGATTTTCCTTTTGTTAGTAACAATATCTTTCATATACTTTGAATAAGGAGGCAATTTAATAGCATCAGTTAAAGGGATTTGCAAGAATAAAGGTTTCATCCAATCGCAGAATTTATTATAGTGTTCTTCTCCCTTTGATTTTAGTTTCTTAGCAGGAAAAGGCATTGGCTTTTGCACCCAAGGTTCTCTTTCATTACCATGTTTCTCAGTAATAAAATCTTCTTTAGTATACTTTTTATTTTTAGCATGCTTTTCAGAGTTCTTCTTCAACCTCTTCTTTATCGGGAGTATCATTCTTATCATTATCTTCACTATTATCATGTTCATTACCACTTTCGGTTTCAGCATCAGAAATAGAAATACTATTAGGATCATTAACGAGGTTCAGAGGATTCTACAACATTTTTATGTTTCTTTTTCTTTTTCTTCTTAGAATGAGCACTAGGTTCAATGCGTTGAGAATCTTGTTCAATTCTTTTGGGATGCCCTTCGGGATATAGAGGATCCTGGGTAGAGACACCACCTCTAGTTGTTAGTTCATAAGCATGTTTCTCTTTAGAATTATTCCCTAACAAGTCATTTTGCACTTTAGTGAGTTGATCAATTTGAGTCTGAATCATTTGAAAATGTTTGACAAGCATCTTAACATCATTGGAGGTTCTCTCCACAATATCATGCAATCGACTAATAGCTTGAGAATTTTCCATTAAATGATTCTCTACTCTCATATTAAAATTTTCTTGCTTAACAATATAATTATCAAACTCATCTAAGCATTGTGCAGGAGGTTTCGAATACGGAATATCTTCCCTAGTAAAGCGTTGAAGGGAGTTTACCTCAATCATGGATGAAGGGGAAGTGTTATCACCAGATTTTAGACAAATCCAGAGGTGGGCCGGACTTGGAAGATTACATGTGGAAGATTTCTAAAGCGGCCTGGCACGAAGGGTTTTGGGCTGAATTGCCCGTGTATCTTTATTTAGTAGTTTATTATTTTAGATAAGAGATAGAATCTTACTCGTGCACGGTTTAGTGCACGCCCTCATTAGAAAGTCCCCTGGACTATAAATATGTACCTAGGGTTTATGGAATAAACAACAACTCACGTTCAACCCCAAAACAAACCAATCTCGGCGCATCGCCAACTCCTTCGTCTCGAGGGTTTCTATCCGGTAAGCGACATGCTGCCTAGATCGCATCTTGCGATCTAGGCAGCACAAGCTCCACGTTGTTCATGCGTTGCTCGTACTGAAGCGCTTTTGATGGCGAGCAACGTAGTTATCATTAGATGTGTTAGGGTTAGCATTGTTCTTCGTTTAAGCATGCTTACGTAGTGCAACCCTTGCATATCTAGCCGCCCTCACGCCTATCTCAGGTGTGGGGGCGGCACCCGCTTGATCATTATTTAGTAGATCTGATCCGTTACGGTTGCTCCTTGTTCTACAAGGATTAGTTTAATATCTGCAATAGTTAGGCCTTACAAAGGGGGAGGATCCGGTGGCACGTGGGGTGGCGTTCGCAAGTCCTAAACGGGATGTTCCTAGGATCAACTTCATGTTGGTTTTTTGGCCTTGTTTAGGATCGGCTTACGAGCACCGTGCGTGGCCGCAAGGCCCAACCTGGAGTAGGATGATCCGGTTATGCGGTGAAAACCCTAAATCGTCGTAGATCTCATTAGCTTCATCTTGATCAAGCAGGACCACCAAGTATTCGTGCACCCCGTACGGATCATGGGTGGATCGGCTCTTTGAGCCGATTCACGGGATAACTCGAGAGCCGATCGAGGCTCGTATTTAACGTTTACATGTATGCCCCTGCAGGAAACTAAGCGAGGCATCCTCATCACCTTCCGACCGGTATAGGTCAGGTGGCACGCCGTTGCACTTCGCAACGCCGCGTGTGACCGGAAGAGCATTGCGGGCCGTCGCTCGGAGGGGTCTCAGCCGGCCGCAGCTCTAGGCTCTTCCCGGCTCTACGGTGTTGACAAGGCCGCTGCCCGCCGGTGGGTTTTGGCAGTCAACACATTCCGGCACGCCGGTGGGACAATCGTCTACATCAACCACATCGCCATCTACATCTGAGATGGCGGACGGCACGCCAGTCACCTACGAGGATCTGCCTGACGACCTCAAGAAGCAATACAACGAGATCAAGGCTACCCTCGAAGCCGACCTCATCGGCTCTTTTCAGAGAACCCGTACCCATGGCATCAGATGGAAGGGATTCTCACCGCAAGGTGCGCTCGATGGGATAGACCTCTCTACCCCGTCGGAGGAACGCACCAGGGTCGCGGCGGGAGATCAACTACCCGGTGGCTCACTCACTACACCGCCACTGCGAGAACTTGGTCAACGTGTTGGAGCGTGTCGCTCTGCGCGTGATCCGGGAGATCATGAGCCACCGGTACTCGCCGTCGGGACCAGCTCTCGGGACTCATCAAGGAGAGTTGCCATTCCGAGTCCCGTCCACCGCTGCCATATGCGTTGGCAGCACCTGCTGAAGTGCCGACTACACCGGCATTCCTCGTCTACGAGGATTGGTGGCGACCCTAGTGACTACCGAGTTCTTAATGGAGGCGCCTAAGGAGATCCCTCATGGATACGCGTGCATGTATGTGCCGGATTGTGGTGACTGGGCACTCACAAACCAGGCCACAACATCGGGGACTCCGGCAAAGACGAGGAGGAACGTCGGCGACAGAGCGAGACGTGGCTAACTAAATACGCCACACCGACGAAACTCCCGCGCCCAGCTCCTGCGGATGGCTCGGAGGCTGGAAAAGCAAACATGGCAGGCCAAGTACGCCACCCCGGCGAATCTTCGAGTGCAACTCCTACGGCCAGACACGGCGGATCGGATCGGTACCATACCGAGAGACCAGTTCGGCATGATGCCGAAAAGAAGGGCGATCGGCTATTCCAAGCCGTACCACGACGATTACGAGATGATCCCGCTGCCACCTAAATATCGGCTCCCCGACTTCTCCAAATTCAGGTGGATCGGATGGCTCCAGCTCCATCGAGCACGTCGGCCGATATTTGGCTCAACTCGGGACCGGCTTCGGTGTCGGATCAGCTACGCGTGAGGCTCTTTTCACGGTCCCTCACGGGATCGGCTTTTGGATGGTACACCTCTTTGCCGGCAAACTCCATCCGAGTCTTGGAAGCAATTGGAAGAACAGTTCCATATGCAATACCATTCGGAAGCTTCCGAGTACGGCATTGCCGATCTAGCACAACTACGTCGAAGCGCGGGGAAACGGTGACGGAATACGTCCGAGCGCTTCAGGAATCTTAGGAACCGATGTTATTCGGTTCGTATAACCGAAAAGGAAGCGATCGAATTGGCGGTAGCGAGCCTTGCAACACAGCTCAAGGACATGGCCTCCCAAGCGGATTATCCCTCGCCGGCGCACATGGTTCGAAACTATCGGCATATGAACGGCGCCACCCCGACCTGTACCAAGACAAGTTCAAGCGTGCGGTAGTTATGGTCGATGCGGAGGAAGATGAAGTGCTCGCGGGAGGCCAAGAGATAGCGAGTGGCTGAGTGGACTCGGGGGGAACCCCGTGGCCCGCAAATGGGTAAAGCCACCAGGGCCGCCCGGGGATTTGATTTTGACGTGACCAAGACTCGAACAAATCTTCGACCTCCTGCTCAAGGAGAAACAGATTGACGATTCCCGAAGGTCTCAAGTTCCCCACGGCGAAAGAGCTAAACGGAAAGCCGTACCGCAAATTCCACAACTCGCTTTCCCATGCTACCAACGACCGCCGGTGTGGCGTCGGCACATCCAAGCGGCGATAGAGAAGGGGCGGCTAATTTTCAACCAAGTACGCCATGAAGGTCGACACCCAACCCTTCCCCGCCGTTAACATGGTAGAAATCACCTACCACCGAAGGTTGCCAGCCGGGTCCCTCGTTCGAGCATCAACATGGTAGGACTTGGAAACCACTGCGGCAAAGATGGAGATGAGGGCAGCTGCTCTCATAGCAAGGATACGAGAGGAGGCCGCTCCACGCGATCGGCTCCGTCATGATGGCAAGCGCTATGTCACGAGAGGGAGAGGTGAAGAATATAAGATATCGGCGACCCCTCTCGATCACCTCCTCAATAAATATGTGAGTCAAGTATGACCAACGCCGACGGCACAATTACGATGATAGAGGAGATCGTCTGGCTAGAGAAGCCAGAAGATATCGTCGGCAGGATCGCGATGAGGAGGAGCACGAGCGCTGTGCCACGGAAGCATCAAGGGAGCAAGATGACAACTCCAGACATTGGGACGGCCCCTTCTTCAGACACTGCTGGGATTCAGGAATGAGCCGATTGCCCACAATCGGCAATTGCCCAGAATGCAACAAGAAGAAGAAGGAGGCAGCCAACGTGTCTGTGTTCGAGCGCCTAGGGCCTCTCCCGCCACAAGGCAAACGCGCTGAGTCACCTCGTTGGGCAGATCTTGAGGATTCGAGAAGACGAGGGAGAAGTGGAAGAAGACGGTACCACCGGCCAAGGTGGTGCCTCGACGGACTCAGCCGTTCCCAAAAGCGCGGGGTTCAGCGATTGCGCGGCTCTGGAGGAAGCCGAAAGGTTGTACCTGCATACGCTAAGGAAGGCACGGCCTGATCCGGCTGCAAAGGTTCGGCGAACCCTGGATGAAGAGGGTCGTCCACGGAAAATGGAGTGGCGCCCCAAACAGAGGAAAGCCGATGATGAGACATCGGCCGGCACAAACATGGTACTCGTCTTGCCGACGGGGCTTAGCGCTCCACGACTCTACGGAGCACTCAAGGTGGACGACGAGCAAGCGCATCAAGTCGAGAGGTTGGGTTGGTTTTATCCGGCCTGACCAAGTGGCAAGATCAAACCAATGAGCAAACCGAGGAGAGGCTGATCCTTGTGATCGGCCCCAAAAATTTATGAAGGGAACTTACAAAACCTTCAACGAGCAAGCAACGTGGAGGCCGATTCCAGACAATCGGCCAAAATTATCCTCACCCACCATTCTGCTCGGGTTCAACATGTTGTCCAACGGAGCCGATACCATCAATTTTCTTGACAGAATCGGCTCGGGGGGGCACCCAGGTAGATAAAATACGAGGATATGCAACGGAAGCACCATCATCTTCTGTTGATGGGTATTGGTATATGGGGGGGCCGATGCACAGGTCGGCTATATAAAAAAAAAATTGACAATTCGAAAATTTTCGAATACAGCCGATGCAGCAGGCATCGACTTAAGGATATAACAGCCGATGCATGGCCATCGACTCAAGGGAGATTTCTTCAATAACAATGTCAGGAGCAGCATGGGCGTGCGGATCAGGTCAAGGATGGATTGCATCAGGTCCATCAAAGGAAAGGAGCCTATCTGGCCGGCGGAACTGAAGAAACTCGGGGGGCAGCTCACCTTGAGGGCTCTCTGCTTTGGGAAGCCGATTTATGTTTAAATCGGCTAGCTCGGCATAAGGAGCTCCCTCAGACATGATCGAGCTTAGGTCCATACAGCTCTGTTTTGCCTCGGCTGCGGCTGCATCATGGTCGTCTCAGGGAGGAACTGGGAAAGAAAAGCCGTCGTCTGGTACAGGGTTTGGAGCTGTGTCGTTCGCTGCAAGAAAAGGAAAGAAGTCCGATGCGTTGCTATCGGTCTTAGCATGACAAGCGGAAGGAATGAAATTGGAGCAATTAAAGGTTGAATGGAAAGAACAATTTCATTAATTCCAAGGAGCGGCTTTACAAGAAAGAGCCGATGGCTCTCAAAAGAGGGATCTGGTGCCTAGTGCACTGCTACTACTAGTCCTATACTACTAGTCGTCGCTGTCCTCGTCATCGCCGCCGTCGACGTCGTCGGCGCTGCTCCCGAGGAGCTCCTCGTCACTGCTGCCCCAGCCCTTGGCCGGAACCTCTTCCTCCTCGTCATCATCATCATCCTCGCTGTCCGCCCAGGAGCGGAAGCGCTTGGTCGGCGGATACCCGATGGAGGAGGAGGAGTCATCCTCCTCCTCTTCCTCTTCGTCATCATCTTCGTCCTCGCTGTCCGCCCACATGCGGGGGCGCTTCTTCGGCGGGAGCTGGGCGGAAGGGGAGGCCTTGGCCTTCGCTGCTTCTCCTTCTTTCTCCTCCTTGTCGGAGGAGAAGGGATTCACTGCGGGATGGAGGCTGTCCTCGTTCTTCTTCTTCGGCGAAGATTGGGGGAAGAGTTTTGAGAAGGAAGAGGAAGAGGAAGACATTGCTACAGGAGGAGAGGGTTTTTTTGGTGCCGATAGCTGGGATGGAATAGAGGATAGAGAGAGCTAACCAGTCGGCACGGTTAAATAATGAGAAATCTGGTGAAGGTTTAATGCCATTACAGCTTCCAAGGGATCGATGCTAAAGCTGTCAGAATTTTTAGAGAAGCTGAGAAGACAGGCATAATGATGACGGATGCTGTAACGACTCGCTCTCGCCACGACATGACCCTTCGAAGGGAAAGCATAATGATTTTGGAAATGTTATTTCCAAAACCGAGGGGCATGTGTTATCACCAGATTTTAGACAAATCCGAGAGGTGGGCCGGACTTGGAAGATTACATGTGGAAGATTTCTAAAGCGGCTCGGCACGAAGGGTTTTGGGCTGAATTGCCCGTGTATCTTTATTTAGTAGTTTATTATTTTAGATAAGAGATAGAATCTTACTCGTGCACGGTTTAGTGCACGCCCTCATTAGAAAGTCCCTTGGACTATAAATATGTACCTAGGGTTTATGGAATAAACAACAACTCACGTTCAACCCCAAAACAAACCAATCTCGGCGCATCGCCAACTCCTTCGTCTCGAGGGTTTCTATCGGGTAGCGACATGCTGCCTAGATCGCATCTTGCGATCTAGGCAGCACAAGCTCCACGTTGTTCATGCGTTGCTCGTACTCGAAGCGCTTTTGATGGCGAGCAACGTAGTTATCATTAGATGTGTTAGGGTTAGCATTGTTCTTCGTTTAAGCATGCTTACGTAGTGCAACCCTTGCATATCTAGCCGCCCTCACGCCTATCTCGGGTGTGGGGGCGGCACCCAGCTTGATCATTATTTAGTAGATCTGATCCGTTACGGTTGCTCCTTGTTCTACAAGGATTAGTTTAATATCTCGCAATAGTTAGGCCTTACAAAGGGGGAGGATCCAGGTGGCACGTGGGGTGGCGTTCGCAAGTCCTAAACGGGATGTTCCTAGGATCAACTTCATGTTGGTTTTTTGGCCTTGTTTAGGATCGGCTTACGAGCACCGTGCGTGGCCGCAAGGCCCAACCTGGAGTAGGATGATCCGGTTATGCGGTGAAAACCCTAAATCGTCGTAGATCTCATTAGCTTCATCTTGATCAAGCAGGACCACCAAGTATTCGTGCACCCCGTACGGATCATGGGTGGATCGGCTCTTTGAGCCGATTCACGGGATAACTCGAGAGCCGATCGAGGCTCGTATTTAACGTTTACATGTATGCCCTGCAGGAAACTAAGCGAGGCATCCTCATCACCTTCCTGACCGGGTATAGGTCAGGTGGCACGCCCTTGCACTTCGCAACGCCGCGTGTGACCAGAAGAGCATTGCGGGCCGTCGCTCGGAGGGGTCTCAGCCAGCCGCAGCTCTAGGCTCTTCCCGGCTCTACGGTGTTGACAAGGCCGCTGCCCGCCGGTGGGTTTTGGCAGTCAACATTATCTCACATATATCTTCTATAGGAGGTAGATTCTTCACATCTTCAGATTTAATACCTTTCTCCTTGAGAGACTTCTTGGCTTCCCTCATATCTTCATCATTCAATTTAATTAAACCCCTCTTCTTCACTATTGGCGTTGGAGTTGGTTCGGGCGTATTCCAATCATCATAATTCCGGCCTATTTTAGCCAATAATTCTTCGAGCGTACGTGCTGGAGTTCTTTTCTCGAAAACACAACCAGCACAACTATCCGGGTATGCCCTAGATTCAATGGTTAGTCCACTATAAAATATATCAAGTAAATCATGCTTTTCTAAATCATGGTCGGGCAAAGCTCTAATAAGAGAGCAAAATCTCGCCCAAGCCTCGAGGCAATTTCTCCTCATCTCCACGATCAAAATTATAAACTCTCGCAAAGCAGCATGTTGAGCACTAGCGGGAAAGTATTTGCGGAAGAAAACATCAAGCAATTCTTTCGGACTTTTAATAGAATTAGGTGGCAAATTATTATACCAAGTTTTAGCGTCATCCTTCAATGAGAATGGAAATATTTTAGCAACAAAGTAAGTACGCTTCTTAACATCATCAGAAAACAAGCTACTCAAAGTAGATAACTCGGTCATGTGTTCAACGAGCACTTTCTTTTTCAGTACCACAAAAAGGTGTTTTCTCAACAATAGCTATATGAGATAGATCAAGAGAAAAATCATAATCTTTATCCCTAATGTTTATAGGAGATGTGGCAAATTTAGGATCGGAGACAGTTTATATCTAACGAGTGTGTTACGCAAGCAACTTTTTAATTTTTCTTGCATCAGTAGTAGCATTGCATTTTTCAATAAAATCATCATCAAGCTCCACATAATCTTCCTCAAGATCATCACTAAAATAATCAAGTTCAGGTGAACTAACAGGTGTAGTAGCATTAGGAGTTTCAGTATTTTCAATTTGTCTAGATTTAGCAATTGTAGCATCTAGAAAAGATCCCAATGAACCACTATCATCAAGCACAGCAGAAACATTATCAATATTATGAGAGTGTTCAGATTCAGCGGATGTACCCGCATGCGAAGCATGTGGCGGTGAAACAAGTTTATCAATCACGGATGGTGAATCAAGAGCAGCGAGAGGTACTCGAGTTGTACCTTTTCTTGTAGTGGATGGTAATATGGCGACCTTAGTATCGCGAGGTTTACCCATGATGGAGAATTTGCAGCGAACAATATTAATCCAAGTGAACTTCCAAATAAAGCTATGCTCCCCGGCAACGGCGCCGGAAAATAGTCTTGATGACCCACAAGTATAGGGGATCGCAACGGTCTTCGAGGGAAGTATTACCCAATTTATTGATTCGACACAAGGGGAGACAAAGAACACTTGGAAGCCTTAACAACGGAGTTGTCAATTCAGTTGCACTGGAAACGAGACTTGCTCGCAAGAGTTTATCGAGTAGTAACAGTTTTATAGCGAGTAGCAGTAGTGAAATAACAAGCAGCAGAGTAACAAAGACGAGTAGTAGTAATTATAGTAAACAGCAGGATTAAAATACTGTAGGCACGGGGACGGATGACGGGCGTTGCATGGATGAGAGAAACTCATGTAACAATCATAGCAGGGCATTTGGAGATAATAATAAAACGGTATCCAAGTACTAATCAATCAATAGGCATGTGTTCCAATTATAGTCGTACGTGCTCGCAATGAGAAACTTGCACAACATCTTTTGTCCTACCAGCCGGTGGCAGCCGGGCCTCAAGGGAAACTACTGGATATTAAGGTACTCCTTTTAATAGAGTACCGGAGCAAAGCATTAACACTCCGTGAACACATGTGATCCTCACATCACTACCATCCCCTCCGGTTGTCCCGATTTCGTCACTTCGGGGCCATCGGTTCCGGACAGACGACATGTGTATACAACTTATAGGTAAGACCATAAACAATGAATATCATGATGAAACAATAACATGTTCAGATCTGAGATCATGGCACTCGGGCCCTAGTGACAAGCATTAAGCATAACAAGTTGCAACAATATCATAAAAGTACCATCTACGGACACTAGGCACTATGCCCTAACAATCTTATGCTATTACATGACCAATCTCATCCAATCCCTACCATCCCCTTCGGCCTACAGCGGGGGAATTACTCACACATGGATGGGGGAAACATTGCTGGTTGATGGAGAGGCGTTGGCGGTGATGGCGGTGATGATCCCCTCCAATTCCCCGTCCCGGCGGAGTGCCAGAACGGAGACTTCTGGCTCCCGCGACGGAGTTTCGCGATGTGGCGGCGTTCTGGAGGGTTTCTGGCAACTTCGACTTCTCTTCTGGCGTTTTTAGGTCGAGGCGAATAAGTAGTCCGAAGGAGGGCGTCGGAGGCCGGCCGAGGGGGCCACACCACAGGGCCGCGCGGGCCCCCCGGGCCGCGCCGCCCTATGGTGTGGGGCCCTCGGGCCTCCACTTCAATTGCCCTTCCGGCTCCGTTAGTTTCCTGGGAAAATAGGGCCTTCCGCATAAATTCCGAGGTTTTTCCCGAAAGTTGGATTTCTGCACAAAAACGAGACACCAGAGCAATTCTGCTGAAAACAGCGTTAGTCCGTGTTAGTTGCATCCAAAATACACAAATTAGAGGCCAAACAATAGCAAAAGTGTTCGGGAAAGTAGATACGTTTTGGACGTATCAGGTACCTCTATGCCGCCTGTACAAAGGTCTAAGGAGAAAGCTCGCATTTGGATTTCTCGCTTTTGATTATTCTCAACTTAGACATCCATACCGGGACAACATAGACAACAGATAATGGACTCCTTTTTTATGCATAAACATGTAGCAACAATTAATGTTCTCATATGAGATTGAGGATATATGTCCAAAACTGAAACTTCCACCATGATTCATGGCTTTAGTTAGCGGCCCAATGTTCTTCTCTAACAATATGCATGCTCTAACCATTTAAACTAGCTACGTGGCCCGCGCCTTCGCGCGGCTAGATTTACTCTATATAATATCACTTAAAATTATTTATAAATTATGGGGTATACTCAACTATTATACAATAATTTCCTGGAAAATATGATTGTTTAGCTCAACATCACCATATTAGGGTTAATTAAATTTCCAAATATGCGTACCAAATGGATAGTATAAAAAACATTGGCAGACGTACCAAGCCCATATTGCATACAAATTACATGACTTATTTATTCGCTATTTAGAGCATGTATTTATTTTCTGTGGGACTATTTAAATATTCAGACCAAGTTTTACTAAAAAATAAATGCAATTAATTTGTACGCAATTATATTCCTAAAATTCGGCACTCCGCCCAAATTTTATTATGTTTAAAATGTGTTGCATTATGTCTCCACCTAACACATATTCATAGCCACAACTACATTTAGAGGTCTTTCTATTGAAGAAAATTTAAGTAGACTCTCCGAGTATAGATAAACCGACATTTGAGACCATGGAGAATTGAATCCCTGTGGTGTGGTTTTTCAACATATTGATACATAAACCCGTTGGAGCCATGCATCGATCTAGTGGACCATTATTATAAACTGGTCATAGGTGCTAGAGTTCATAGTTGTAATTCAGCTGTATTCATTCGCTGATTTATAATCAAGTGGACTCCATAAAGATAATTTTTAACACGTTGGTCTATGTAAGAAATATTCAAATATGTATACTTGATCGGCTATCTCATCTATAGAATTAAACTGCGTACATATTTATCACAAACACACCTGTATATATAGGCTAGCTAAGTTTTAAAAAGTATATGTACATGCATGCAAGCTGCTATCTGGTAGATCATGTACCACACGATTTCATCAAGTATACCTGATTGTTGCAAATAGTAGTAAGCGTCCTTGAACTGTGGTAACACAGGTAGAGGCTATCGTGTGCTTGTGAGACAGCGGCCTAAGCATCTCGCTGGGCGGCGTGCCTCAATGGCTTATTTTCTCAGAAACCTAGAAGCGGAAGAACGTGTACACCGGTCGGGCGGAGAGAATGTCGTGTCTCCATCTATCTTGTCCTTTCGATCAATTTTTTGATCAACGCCAAATCCTCGACTGCATTTTCGATAGTTGTTGCTGATCCCACATTATCTGAACGGGGATGAATCCCATGCTGATGATCATATATATCTATGTTGCTGTTGTTCATGATAATGAGAGAGAGAGAGGACTGAACCTGATTGCTGCAGGCTGCTGCTGCTGCTGCTGCTTTGTGACTGCTTGGAAGTGGGTGGGAAGGCAGCGACCATCCCGCCATCATCCTGGACCTGGTTTCTGCAAGCCGATGGTGCTTTGCGCGCGTGACTGCCCGGAGTAGTGTGCTATATTTCTAAAGAAACTGCCAATGCAAGAAATAGCATGTAGTTTGAAGTCTAAAGAAAAAATGAAAAAATACAGAGGCCCTCACTCTTAAGATTCTTTACTTGCCTAGTTGTATAGCCGTGTACCAAACCAAGTAACAGAAAGCTTAGATAGAAATAGGCAAAAAAAAAAAAATCAGCTAGGTATAAAAACTTACTGAATCTAACTCTGCCTTTTAGCAGCAATATGTGCACCAGGTGGTTTCCTTGATAGTAGAGACTTGACTGGCTGCCTGAACAATTCAGAAGTAGCAAAATTCAAAAGTAGAGACGTTTCTACATACGTATGCATGGATAGCAGATTAAGATGTGAAGTGTGCTATGCTTCTTAGTCGGAAAATGCTAGGCAGAAGCATGCATGCTCATGCATGTTGGATTTTGCAATCGATCGGAGCAATTACAACAGTGTAGTGCGAGTCAGTTTGCCGATTAATATAATCCGTTTACTGGACGAATTCCTTAGCTCATGAATCCGTACCATATAGAGCAGCTTCAATCTGGTAACATACGCATGGGCTAAAGAGTAGATGAATTGTCTTACCGGTAAGGTTCTGATGCAGACTTCGGCCATGCGCCGCTGCCGGAAGAGAGCCCCGCCCGGTCCAGCGGTAGCGGCCGCCGACTCCGTTGTATCCTTGGTAGTTGTTGCTGAGCACGTATTATCTCAACAGGGATGAATTCAAGTGCTGCAAGTAGATTCCAACTTGCATCGTATATTACCAGCCGTGCTGGCGATCATATAGATCTATATTGCTGGTGTTCATGGCGCTCGTTATTCAGGTCAATACACTCTATCAGGTGAATACACAAACATGGCGGCAGGCCGGCGGCGTCAGGGTTCTTACCGTCCGAGTATGCTCGTAGAAGGCGTGACTCAAGCACACGGCAGATTTGATTGATCCATTTACAGGCAGCGTTTCCGGAGGAGGTTGTGTTGCATGATGAGTAGAGCATGCCCTGCCGCATCGATCATCCATAGCTAGCGGTGGTGCTTTTCCTAAGGGAGATCCAATCTTGGTGCTTGCCTTCTGCATATAGACGAAGAGGAGACCGGCGGCGCGCCAATCTAGATGGAGTAAGATGGAAAGAAAAGGCCGAGTCGTTTGCCTCTAGGGCCGATTTTCCCTCCCAATCTGAACCGTGTATGCCTTGGTGCTAAATCTAGACCGTTGTTTGTTTGTTGTTTTAATTATATAATAGATAGATGAGTGGTAAATCTCCCTTACTTCAGACAAGACGGACATGCATAGCAACTCACATGATATTCAACAAAGAGTTGATGGCGTCCCCAGGAGCATGGTTATCGCACAACAAGCAACTTAATAAGAGATAAAGTGCATAAGTACATATTCAATACCACAATAGTTTTTAAGGCTATTTTGTCCCATGAGCTATATATTGCAAAGGCGAATGATGGAAATTTTAAAGATAGCACTCAAGCAATTTACTTTGGAATAGCGGAGAAATACCATGTAGTAGGTAGGTATGGTGGACACAAATGGCATAGTGGTTGGCTCAAGGATTTTGGATGCATGAGAAGTATTCCCTCTCGATACAAGGTTTAGGCTAGCAAGGTTATTTGAAACAAACACAAGGATGAACGGTGCAGCAAAACTCACATAAAAGACATATTATAAGCATTATAAGACTCTACACCGTCTTCCTTGTTGTTCAAAACTCAATACTAGAAATTATCTAGACTTTAGAGAGACCAAATATGCAAACCAAATTTAGCAAGATCTAGGTGTTTCTTCATTAATAGGTGAAAAGTATATGATGCAAGAGCTTAAACATGAGCACAACAATTGCCAAGTATCAAATTATTCAAGACATTTTAGAATTACTACATGTAGCATTTCCCAATTCCAACCATTTAACAATTTAACGAAGAAGATTCAACCTTCGCCATGAATACTATGAGTAAAGCCTAAGGACATATTTGTCCATATGCAACAGCGGAGCGTGTCTCTCTCCCACACAATGAATGCTAGGATCCATTTTATTCAAACAAAAACAAAAACAAAAACAAACCGACGCTCCAAGCAAAGTACATAAGATGTGATGGAATAAAAATATAGTTTCAGGGGAGGAACCTGATAATGTTGTCGATTAAGAAGGGGATACCTTGGGCATCCCCAAGCTTAGACGCTTGAGTCTTCTTAATATATGCAGGGGTGAACCACCGGGGCATCCCCAAGCTTAGAGTTTTCACTCTCCTTGATCATATTGCATCATTTCCCTCTCTTGATCCTTGAAAACTTCCTCCACACCAAACTCAAAACAACTCATTAGAGGGTTAGTGCACAATAAAAATTTATATGTTCAGAGGTGACATAATCATTCTTAACACTTCTGGACATTGCATAAAGCTACTGGACATTAATGGATCAAAGAAATTCATCCAACATAGCAAAAGAGGCAATGCGAAATAAAATGCAGAATCTGTCAAAACAGAACAGTTCGTAAAGACGAATTTTAAAATGGCACCAGACTTGCTCAAATGAAAATGCCCAAATTTAATGAAAGTTGCGTACATATCTGAGGATCACGCACGTAAATTGGCATATTTTTCTGAGCTACCTACAGAGAGGCAGGTCGAAATTCGTGACAGCAAAGAAATCTGTTTCTGCGCAGTAATCCAAATCTAGTATGAACCTTACTATCAAAGACTTTACTTGGCACAACAATGCACAAAACTAAGATAAGGAGAGGTTGCTACAGTAGTAACAACTTCCAAGACACAAATACAAAATAAAAGTACTGTAGCAAAATAAACACATGGGTTATCTCCCAAGAAGTGCTTTCTTTATAGCCATTAAGATGGGCTCAGCAGTTTTAATAATGCTCACATGAAAAATAGAGTATGAAGCAAAAGAGAGCATCAAGAAGCAAATTCAAAACAAATTTAAGCCTAACATGCTTCTTATGCATAGGAATCTTGTAAATAAACAAATTCATGAAGCATGATGCAACAAGCATAGAAGGATAAAACAAGTGCAGCTTCAAGATTTTCAGCAAAAAGAGAGGTGTTTTAGTAACATGAAAATTTCTACAACCATATTTTCCTCTCTCATAATAATATCCAGTAGCATCATGAACAAACTCAACAATATAAGTATCACATAAATCATTCTTATTCACATGCATAAAAGTATCATTACTCTCCACATAAGCATAATCAATTTTATTAGTTGTAGTGGGAGCAAATTCAACAAAGTAGCTATCATTATTATTCTCATCATCAAATATAGGAGGTATAGTATCATCATAATAAACTGTATCCTCCATAGTGGGCGGTACTAAAAGACCAATATCATTATAATCATCATAAATAGGAGGCAAAGTATCGTCAAAGTAAATTTTCTCCTCAATGCTTGGGGGACTAAAAATATCATGCTCATCAAAGCCAGCTTCCCCAAGCTTAGAATTTTCCATATCATTAGCAACAATGGTGTTCAAAGCGTTCATACTAATATGTTCCATAGGTTTTTTAATTTTCGCATCAAACCATCCATGTCTTAAATCAGGAAATAGAATAAGAAGCTCATTGTTGTCCATTATGCCTAACTAGTGTAAACAAGAAACAAAAAGATGCAATTGCAGGATCTAAAGGAAATAGCTTCGAGCACACACACAACGGCAACAGAAAAGTACTATACCTGGGACCGGAGTATGAGTGCCTTTTACCTTTCCTCCCCGGCAACGGCGCCAGAAAATAGCTTAGTTGCCGGGGTTGCCGGTGTGTGAGTGCCGTTTACCTTTCCTCCCCGGCAACGGCGCCAGAAAAGTGTTGCTGGCGCAAAGTTGACGTGGGAGTTAGAGATCTCTTGTGGTGTAACTTTTCTTCAGTTCCCCGGCAACGGCGCCAGAAAAGTGCTTGATGTCTACGGGTGCTTCTATTCTTGTAGACAGTGTTGGGCCTCCAAGAGCAGAGGTTTGTAGAACATCAGCAAGTTTCCCTTAAGTGGATCACCCAAGGTTTATCGAACTCGGGGAGGAAGAGGTCAAAGATATCCCTCTCATGCAACCCTGCAACCACAAAGCAAGAAGTCTCTTGTGTCCCCAACACACCTAATAGGTGCACTAGTTCGGCGAAGAGATAGTGAAATACAAGTGGTATGAATGAATATGAGCAGTAGTAACGGCGCCGTGAAAAGTGCTTGCCGAGCGTGCGATTGATGGTAGTAATATTGCAGGAAGTAAAGATGCGATAAAACGAGTAAACAAACAGCGATAGCGATATTTAGGAACAAGGCCTAGGGATCATACTTTCACTAGTGGACACTCTCAACATTGATCACATAACAGAATAAATAGATAGATGCTAGACTCTACACACTCTTGTTGGATGATGAACACCACTAACTGTGTAGGATTACACGAACCCTCAATGCCGGAGTTAACAAGCTCCACAATATTCAATGTTCATATTTAAATAACCTTAGAGTGCATAACAGATCAACATAACCAAACCAAGTACTAACATAGCATGCACACTGTCACCTTCACACTACGAAAGGAGGAATAGATCACAAAAATTCAATTCGGCACATGGGAGCATATGCTCCTGCCACCGGAAAAACATTTTGAAATGTCAAAAAAATTCGAACAAAATTTTCCACGCTTACGTATCGACATTCTACGTACGTACATCAAGTTTTGCGAAAAACTAACATTTTTTATGACTTGTGTGAAAAAGATAAAAAAACGTCACGTACACTGTCTTTTTTTTGCACCAAAATTTGTCTTTTTACACATGACAGTAAAAATGTCAGTTTTCGGTGAAACCACTTTGTGAACGTGTGAAACTTCGATATGTAACTACTAAATTTTATGTTCAAAATTTTCAACATTTTAAAAGTGTATTTAAAATAAAATTTTAAAACCGGAAGCATATGCTCCCGGGTGCCAAAACATCACTCCCGAATAGATCACATCAATACTATCATAGCAATAGTTAACTTCATAATCTACAAGAGATCACAATCATAGTCTACGCCAAGTACTACATGATGCACACACTGTCACCATTACACCGTGCAGGAGGAATAAACAACTTTAATAACATCACTAGAGTAGCACGCAGATATATTGTGATACAAAACACATTGCAATCATAAAGAGATATAAACAAGCACTTCACTATGCCATTCATAACAGCGAATAAGTATTCTGTGAAATATAGCCTAAGAGACCCACACGGTGCACACACTGTCACCTTTACACACGTGGGACAAGGAGTCTCCGGAGATCACATAAGTAAAACCCACTTGACTAGAATAATGACATCTAGATTACAAGCATCATCATATGAATCTCAATCATGTAAGGCAGCTCATGAGATTATTGTATTGAAGTACATAGGAGAGAGATGAACCACATAGCTACCGGTACAGCCCCGAGCCTCGATGGAGAACTACTCCCTCCTCATGGGAGACAGCAGCGTTGATGGAGATGGCGGTGGTGTCGATGGAGGAGCCTTCCGGGGGCACTTCCCCGTCCCGGCGGCGTGCCGGAACAGAGACTCCTGTCCCCCAGATCTTGGCTTCGCGATGGCGGCGGCTCTGGAAGGTTTCTCGTACCGTGGCTCTCGGGTGTTCTGGAAGCTTCATACAATCCTAAGACTCCGGGCGTTGATTTCGTCCGATTCCGAGAATATTTCCTTACTACGATTTCTGAAACCAAAAACAGCAGAAAACAGCAACTGACCCTTCGGCATCTCGTCAATAGGTTAGTTCCGGAAAACGCATAAATATGACATAAAGTATGCATAAAACATGTAGATATCATCAATAATGTGGCATGGAACATAAGAAATTATCGATACGTCGGAGACGTATCAAGGCGGCATCAAGGCCTTTTTCGCCAAGCACAAGAATGTGCGTCAGGTAACACCAGCCCCCAGGCATTGGTTTATGCATTCTTTTCCGAGTAACATGTATGAGCCAATGTCTTAAACTTATAGATTGTAGCGGAAAATCAAAATTTTCACATGCTAAGCACTTTAACTTCCGTCCAACCCCCACAAGTTTGAATTTCTGTCTAATCCTTAAAACTGCTCTCACAGAACACGCGGAAACTGCACGAAGATTTGCGCACCCACGTGCTGGAGCAGAGACAAGAAATTGAACTGCTTCAAACCAGGGACGCGGATAATCAGAAGGCCATCTCGCTGCTGGAGACCCGTATCAAGGGTTTTGAAGGTAAGACCTCCGGCTGAGCCCCCAGGATTGGCAATGTAACTATATTAACTTTGTTGTTGAAATTCCAAATTCCAGATGATATTGCCAAACGCCCCTCAATCGACTCCCTTTCTGCCAAGATAGAAGTACTTGAGGCAGAGAATGAAACTCTCAAGAAATTCCTGAAGGAATCCTCCGAGGAGGAGTCCAAGAAGAAAAAAGAACTCTTGGAGAAACATGCCCAAGAGCTGTCGGATCTCGCTGAGAAACTGAAGAAAAGTCAATAGCGGATCCAGACCTTGGTCGCGAAGAACAAGGAGTACGAGGCGGAGGCGGAGGCAATTGATAAAATGATCTTCCGTAAGAACCTCTTTTTTCTTACTTTGTGACTCCGACCTCTTCAGACTTGTGCTTCTGCTCGCGGAAAAAACTTATTGTATTTTTCGCAGCGAGCCTTGGTTTTGAGTGGACGAAGGATGCCACCCTGAAAAGGACTGAAGCGTATGAGGAGGCGCAGAGCTCTATTGATAACCTCTTCGAGGCATGTCGCGGAGTCGCCAAATCTCTATCCTTGAAGAGAGCCGGAACTACGGTGATCGACACCATGACCAAGCTTATCAAGCAGGTGCCAGAACTCATCAAGGATTGGCAGGACTCTTCTGCTCGCGGAGTTGCTTCCCTCGTGTTGGAGACGTGCAAGGCGCACTTCCCCACCATGAACTTCGCTGACGTCTCACGCGGAGCCCCCAAAGGCACCAATATGAGGGCCCTCCTCACGGAGACCCAAGGGTATGATCGGCTCTTTGTCGGACGAGTTAACCACTCGTTTTGGTACAATAAGCATGATGTTCCCGCGGGGTTCTTTGACGCGGAGGATGAAGATGAGGAGGATCTCCCCGAAGATGATTTCGCTGAGGAAGGCTCCGGGTCAAGCGCGGATCACGAAGAAGAGGGCTCCGGCGACGACTCTGGCGATGGCTCCGCCTACGTTGCTTCTGATGAGGAGCAATCCTCCGAGTAGAACCTGCGACGCAGTTAAAAACTGATGCATCATTTTGGCCCCGGAGTGGGTTTGTAATATAACTTTAAATTCTTAAGTAGCTAGGGACGAAACAGCTATGCATGGGCGGAAAATACTTATCCTGCTATCCTTTAATATTATTTGCATGTTTTGTTTTGTTGGAAAGCAAGTGCTGATTTCTATGTTTTCCGGCTTACTCGCTTGACCTTCCGCAAGCCGGAAGACCTTTAGCCGAAAACGCTCGCCAGCGGCGACGAAGCCCAATGGCAATCCGTCGATAACCGCGGAAACAAGCCCCCAGCCAAGGTGCCGGAAATCGCTACTAGGAATCCACGAATTCGCAACGTAAAAAATTTCCATCGAAAAACTTAAGCTTACGTCCTAAAGGACGATTTTGAGAAATCACAACTTTCATACACGCCTAGGCGGAAATATCCAGCTCTGCGGTTTTAGTCGGAAAAAACATACACGATCTAAAATGTACAAGTAAAGGAGGTAAAAGACTCAAAGAGTGAACCAAAAGCTTTATTTCATTGATCATGTATGATTATTACAATGTATGTAATTCTATGCTAAGTGTGGAAAGGACGTAGCTGTGCAATGTTCCAAGGACGCTCTGTTTCGTCATAGATGTCATCCGGATCCTCCCTCTCGCGTTTCCGGCGCCAGTTAGCAGGTCTATCCTTTAGCTCTCGGAAATCGACAAGGTAGTACGATCCATTGTGAAGCACTTTGCTAGCGACGAAGGGTCCTTCACATGGAGATTGCAACTTGTGATCTTTCACCTGGCGAAGGCGGAGAACCAGGTCTCCGGCCATGAACGAGCGATTCCGGACTCGACGGCTATGATAGCGTCGGAGCTTCGTCGGTAAATGGTGGAGCGTTGGTCTGCTAAGTTCCGAGCTTCTTCGATCAGGTCCACAGATAGCTGTCTGGCCTTGTCAGCAGTTTCTTCATCATAGGCGGAAACTCGCGGTGAATCGTGGATGATGTCGGAGGGGAGCACGGCTTCGGATCCGTATACCAGGAAGAACGGAGTGAATCCTGTTGACCTGTTGGGGGTAGTTCGTAAACTCCAAAGGACGGAGTCTAACTCCTCAGCCCAAGCTCCGGCTGCGCGGCGCAGCGGTTCTTCAAGGCGTGGTTTTATTCCGGATAAGAGGAGTCCATTGGCTCTTTCAACCTGACCATTGGACTGTGGATGAGCCACTGATGTCAAGTCTAGTCGGATCCCAACGTCATGGCAGTAATCCTTCAATTCTCCTTGGGCGAAGTTTGTGCCATTATCTGTGATTATGCTATGCGGCATGCCGAATCTCGTCACGAGGCTGCAGACAAATTTGAGTGTCGTAGCACCGTCGGCTTTTCTCACTGGCTTTGCCTCGATGCATTTACTGAATTTATCAATAGCGACCAGGAGGTACTCAAAACCGCCGAGAGATGATTTCTTTAACTTACCAACCATATCGAGCCCCCGCACCGCAAACGGCCAGGTGATAGGGATGGTCTTCAGCTCTTGGGCTGGAGCATTTGGTTGAGTAGCATAGTATCGGCAACCTCGGCAGGTTTTTACCAACTTGTCAAGCATCTTCTTTAGCCGTGAGCCAGAAAATCCAAGCCGAAAAGCTTTGGCAACGAGGGACCCGGGAGCGGCGTGATGCCCGCAATCCCCTGCGTGGATCTCTCTCGAGGATTTCAATGCCATCTTGATTGGAGACGCATTTGAGGAATACTCCCGTTGCGCTTCGTTTGTAGAGCTGTCCGTCAACGATTGTGTAGGATCTTGCTCGTCTGATGATCTGTCGTGCGAGGACCTCGTCCTCCGGCAACTTCTGATCAATGAGGTAGTCCAGGAAAGGCTGCGTCCAAGCCGGAATGATAGCCATCACTTCCTTTGCCGGAGATACTGCCACCTCTGGATTTTCCGGGTTAGCGCCCTTGACTGAGGGTATCCGTAGGTGCTCCAGGAAAATGCCGGGCGGAATTTGTTTCCTGCCGGATCCGAGCTTGGATAGCATGTCTGCCGCTGCGTTATCGTCTCTCCTGACGTACTTGACTTCGTATACGAGGAAGCACTTGGCGATCTCGTCAACATCGTCTCTATAGGCCGCCATGACGGAGTTTCTGGCGTTCCAGGTTCCGGCTACTTGTTGTGCCACCAGGTTGGAATCTCCACAACATATGATGTGCTTGATCCCAATTTCCTTAGCGATGCGCAGACCGTGTAGTAGAGCCTCGTATTCCGCCATATTGTTTGTAGCTTCGAAGTGAATCTGCAGAACATACTGCAGTTCTTCCCCGGTAGGGGACTTCAGGGTGACTCCGGCTCCTGAGCCTTGGTGCTGCTTGGATCCATCGAAGTGCATGACCCATGTTTCTGGTTCCGGCTCCAGATTTGCATCCGGAGCTTCTGTCCAATCTGCAACGAAATCTGCCAAGACTTGGGATTTAACCGCAGTCCTAGGCTTGTAAGCGATGTCGAAGGCGGATAACTCGATGCCCCATTTTGCCGTACGTCCTGTTGCGTCAGCGTTGTTGAGAATCGTCGACAGCGGAGCCTTGCTCACGACTGTTACTGGGTGCTCTTGGAAGTAGTGTCTCAGCTTTCGGCTGCCTAGGAACACTCCGTAAGTGTTATCACCAGAATTTAGCCAGGGCAGGAGATGGGCCGTGATCGAGATGGGCTTAGAGGATGTGCACGTAAAATATTCCTGAGTCGGCCTTGTACGAGAATTTGGGCTAGATTGCCCGTGTATCTGTATATTATGGTAGATTTTGTTAGAAGTAAGAGATAGAGTTTAGCTCGTACACGGTTGGGTTATTCCCGAATTAGAAAGTCCACGGACTATAAATATGTACCTAGGGTTATTGAGAAAGGAGGACGATCACGTTCACAACAAACCAATCTAGGCGCATCGCCACCCCTTGTTTCGAGGGTTTCTCCCGGGTAAGCAACATGTCGCTTAGATCGCATCTTGCGATCCGGCGTATCGCTTATTCGTTACCGGTGTTGCTCGTGATGAAGCCTTTTTGATGGCGAGCAACACCCTTATCGTAGATGTTTTGGGGCTAACGTCGATGCTTTTATGTTATGCTTGTTTAGCTATGCTACCCCTCAACATCTAGCTGCCCTTACACCTATCTTAGGTGTAAGGGCAGCATCCTGCTTAATCTCTAGTTAGTAGATCGATCTGTTATAGTTGTTCCTTGTTCTACAAGGATTAGTTTGATATCTGCATGGTTAGGCCTTGCAAACGGGTTGAATGATCCGGTAGTGCGTAAGGTGTGGTTTGCTGATCCTAGAAGGGATTGTTCCGGGAACCAACTTCATGTTGGTTTTTAGGCCTCGTTTAGGACTAGTTTTCTATCATCTTTCGTATCTGCTAGGATCAACTACGCGTAGGATGTTCCGGTTATGCGGTGAAAACCCTAGACTATAGTAGATTGGTTTAGCTTTGTATTGATAAAGCAGGATCCCCATGTCATCGTAAATCCAACATGGACCATGGGGCAATCGGATCCTCGAGCCGATCCACAGAAAAACTTAAGAGCCGATCGGGGCTCGTATTTAATGTTTACGTGTTTGCCATGCAGGAAACTGATCGAAGCAATCCATCACCTTCCTGACCAGGTATAGGTCAGGTGGCACGCCCTCGCAACCGCCAGGGCGTGTGCCAGAGGCATTGCGGGCCGTCGACCCGAGGGACCAGGATCCACCAGCAGTCCTGGGAGCCTCCCGGCTCTACGTGTTGCCCGTCGTTGCTCGCCGGTGGGTTTTGGTAGGCAACACATTCTGGCACGCTCGGTGGGACACTCTACAGCAACTATGTCGAAGAGCCATCTACATTCTGGCACGCTCGGTGGGACACTCTACAGCAACTACGTCGAAGAGCCATCTGCAATCACTACATTCGGAGTTTCACTGGGGGGCAGAGCAACAGCGATCGTTTGACGAGATTAAAGAGTATCTGACGAAGCCACCCGTGTTGGTTCCACCCCAGCAAGACATACCATTCTTCGTTTACCTGTCAGTAGCTAACACTTCCATCGCTTCAGTAGTGGTGCAAGTCTATGATGGTCTGGAGAGAGTCGCTTTCTACCTCAGTAGAAGGATGTTGGATGCAGAGACTAGGTACCCTGAGATCGAGAAATTGTGCCTCTGCCTATTTTTTACCTGCACCAAGCTTCGTCACATCTTTCTGACGGCAGAAATTGTCATCATATGCAAATCAGACGTCATCAAACACATGTTGTCGGCTCCTGTGTTGAAAGGCCGACTCGGTAAGTGGATGTTTGCATTATCGGAATTTGATCTCCGGCATCAACCTGCGAAAGCAGTCAAGGGACAGGCGTTGGCCGATCTTATTGCTGAACGAATCAACACTGATATAGCAGCACTGTCTGTACGTGCATGGGCCATGTTCTTCGACGGATCGGATTGCGATGAGGGTTGCGGCATCGGCATCCTACTCGTGTCGCCCCGGGGGGCAACCTATTCCTTCTCCATCAGGCTATCTACCCCTTGCACCAACAATGTCGCTGAGTATGAAGCAATACGCAAGGGAATGGAGTTGCTTATTGAAGCCGGGGCAGAAGCAGTGGAACTCTTTGGAGACTCAAAGTTGGTGATCTCCCAGCTCACGGAAGAATACAAATGTGAGAGCGAGTTGCTCTTCCCATTATGGATGCAATGCCGCGAGCTGATGACACAATTTAGGTACATCAACTTCAACTGGGTTCCGAGGTCGCAGAATACCGAGGCGAACGATCTCGCACAGATGGCGTCAGGCTATAAGGACATAGTAGATGGAGCCGATGTCCAGGTACAGTTCATGGAACCAGAGGACTGGAGAGCCGATATCTTCAATTACTTGAAAGATTCGGCTCGGGGGGCACCTAAACGGATAAGGTATAAGGCCATGAAGTATGTCCTTATTGGAGATGACATGTTCTACAGGACTTTGGAAGGGTTACTTCTCAAATGTCTGGGACCAGCCGAGTCGAATCGGCTCTTACACGAGGTACACGAAGGCGCCTGTGGAACCCATCAATCGGCTCATAAGATGAAATGGTTGATCAGGCGATCAGGGTTTTATTAGCCCACCATGCTTGAGGACTGTTTTAATTACTATAAAGGGTGTCAAGCATGTCAGAAGTTTGGGAGCATTCAGATGGTACCTGCATCAGCAATGAACCCCATCATCAAGCCTTGGCCATTTCGAGGATGGGGCATGGATATGATCGGCAAAATTAATCCTCCATCGAGCAAAGGCCATGAGTGGATTCTGGCCATTACAGATTATTTCACTAAATGGGTGGAGGCCGTCCCTATGAAGTCTGTGGCATCGAAGTATGTTATCAGTTTCGTGAAAGAGCATGTCATTCATAGATTCGGGATTCCCCAGACTATCACGACCGATGGGGGTTCGGTCTTCATTTCTCGCGAGTTTAGAGAATTCTGCGAGGACATGAGAATTAAGTTGATCCGATCGTCTCCGTACTATGCTCAAGCAAATGGGCAGGCTGAAGCGTCCAACAAGAGCCTTATCAAGCTGATTAAGAGGAAAATCGACGAACACCCTAGACGTTGGCACGAGGTATTGTCGGAGGCTTTGTGGGCTTATCGCATGTCATGTCATGGAGCGGTAAAAACCTCACCATACCATCTGGTCTACGGACAAGAAGCCGTGTTACCCTGGGAAATCACGGCTGGCTCGAGGCGGGTTACGTTTCAGAATGATTTAACAACTGAAGAATATGCTGCCCTGATGAGTGATAGCATTGAGGATGTTACGGAACTTAGACTTTGGTCGCTTGAGAAGATTAAAGAGAACAAAGCCAAGGTAGCTCGTGCATATAATAAGAAGGTGAAGCCAAAGGAGTTCCACGTTGGTGATCTAGTATGGGAAGCTGTGTTGCCGTTGGGGACTAAAGATAAAGTATACGGTAAATGGTCTCCAAATTGGCACGGGCCGTATAGAGTCGACCAAGTTTTGAAGGGTAACGCATACATGCTCGAGGAGCTGAGCGGCGAGAAGTTCCCAGTGGCTGTCAATGGCCAGCATCTCAAGAAGTATTTCCCAAGTATGTGGGATGATGGGCAGTAAAATATGGGGGCCGATGTATGAAATAGGCCGGTAAAAAAAAATTGTCGCTAATCAAAAGGATGATCTACTGCCTAATGCACTACTTCTAGCCCTACTAGTCCCTAATCTACTGGCCGTCGCTGCCCTCGTCGTCGCCATCTGCGCCGCTGTCGGTGCTGCTGCCAGCGACATCCTCCTCGTCGATGAAGTCCTTGGCGGGAGCTTCGTCTTCATCTTCATCATCGTCTTCGTCGTCTTCTGACCCGGCGCGGAAGCGTTTCGCCGGCGGGTACTCGTCGGAGGAGGTGTCCTCCTCCGTTTCCTCGTCTTCCTCATCGGAGGAGAGGCCCGCATCCCAAGAGAAGGCGTCGTCGTCGCTGGCCTCCTCCAAAGCCCCGTCCGCGAGGAAGTGGAGGTCCTCCTCCCCGTCGGTCAAGGAGTCATCGTCCTCGGACTCGACGGAGAAGTCCCAGTCCCTCTCGTCCCAATAATCGGGAGCGAGGGCCTCGTACGCCGCCATCAGGTAAAATCCCGGCTCCGGCTCGCTGGAGGAGGAGGACTGGAAGGAGAGGCCAGAGGAGCAGAGGATGAGGAGGCGATGAAGAAGCGAACTGCTCGATGTGGTTAAATAAAGGGAATATAGTGGAGATTTAATGCTTGAGCAGTTTTCGAGGACGCGGTGCCCGAATTGTCAATCGTGCAGAAGTTGAGAAGACAGGGCATCATGATGGAAAGACACTGAAGCGGTTCTGCTCTGCAACGCGTGACCCGATGAGGAAAAAACAGAGTGGTTTTGGAATTATTATTGCCAAAACCAGGGGGGCATGTGTTATCACCAGAATTTAGCCAGGGCAGGAGATGGGCCGTGATCGAGATGGGCTTAGAGGATGTGCACGTAAAATATTCCTGAGTCGGCCTTGTACGAGAATTTGGGCTAGATTGCCCGTGTATCTGTATATTATGGTAGATTTTGTTAGAAGTAAGAGATAGAGTTTAGCTCGTACACGGTTGGGTTATTCCCGAATTAGAAAGTCCACGGACTATAAATATGTACCTAGGGTTATTGAGAAAAGAGGACGATCACGTTCACAATAAACCAATCTAGGCGCATCGGCACCCCTTGTTTCGAGGGTTTCTCCCGGGTAAGCAACATGCTGCTTAGATCGCATCTTGCGATCTAGGCAGTATCAGTTTATTCGTTACCGGTGTTGCTCGTGCTGAAGCCTTTTTGATGGCGAGCAACACCCTTATCATAGATGTTTTGGGGCTAACGTCGATGCTTTTATGTTATGCTTGTTTAACTATGCTACCCCTCAACATCTAGCTGCCCTTACACCTATCTTAGGTGTAAGGGCAGCATCCTGCTTAATCTCTAGTTAGTAGATCCGATCTGTTATAGTTGTTCCTTGTTCTACAAGGATTAGTTTGATATCTGCATGGTTAGGCCTTGCAAACGGGTTGAATGATCCGGTAGTGCGTAAGGTGTGGTTTGCTGATCCTAGAAGGGATTGTTCCGGGAACCAACTTCATGTTGGTTTTTAGGCCTTGTTTAGGACTAGTTTTCTATCATCTTTCGTATCTGCTAGGCTCAACTACGCGTAGGATGTTCCGGTTATGCGGTGAAAACCCTAGACTATCGTAGATTGGTTTAGCTTTGTATTGATAAAGCAGGATCCCCATGTCATCGTAAATCCAACATGGACCATGGGGTAATCAGCTCCTCGAGCCGATCCACAGAACAACTTAAGAGCCGATCGGGGCTCGTATTTAATGTTTACGTGTTTGCCATGCAGGAAACTGATCGAAGCAATCCATCACCTTCCTGACCAGGTATAGGTCAGGTGGCACGCCCTCGCAACCGCCAGGGCGTGTGCCAGAGGCATTGCGGGCCGTCGACCCGAGGGACCAGGATCCACCAGTAGTCCTGGGAGCCTCCCAGCTCTACGTGTTGCCCGTCGTTGCTCGCCGGTGGGTTTTGGTAGGCAACACATTCTAAACCTCACACGTAGCGGATCCGATGCTGAAATCATGCCCAACTGTGCCAAATATCGGCTCACGTGCTCGATTGAGCTAGACCCTTCTGATCCATTGAACTTTGAGAATTCAGGGAGCCGATATTTGGGTGGCAGCGGGATCGAATCATACTCGTCGGGGTACGGCTAGGAATAGCCGATTGTTTTCCTCTTCGGCAGGATGCCGAACTGGTCTCTCAAGATGGTGCTGATCTGTTCCATGGTATGAGCTGCAGGGACCGAGCTCTCATGACTCGTTCCGGTGGCGTACTTAGCTAGCCATGCCTGTTTATCGGTGTCTGCTCCAAGAACCCCTGATGGTGCGAGCCCGGTTCGTGCGCGCCAAGGTATTGCAGTCCGGCACGTACGTGCACACGTATCCATGTGGGATCTCTTTAGGCGGCTCATACAGGAATTGGCAATCGCCAGGATCGCCTCCAACCTTGTAGACGACGTACGCCGGTGAACCTTGCAGTTCGGAGCCGCAAGCGCGAATGGCAGCGGCGGTCCGGTCCGGAACGGTAGTTCTCCTTGGTGCGTCCCTAGGGTAGGTCCCGACGGGGAGTACCGATGCTTCATGATTTCCTGCACCACGCGAACCGCAACGCGCTCGAAAGCGTTCACCAAGCTCTCAGAATGACGGTGTAGAGAATGAGCCACCATGTAATTAATTTCCTGGCGCAGAGCTCTGGTGCGTTCCTCTGAAGGGGTAGACAGATCCACCTCATCAAGAACGCCTTCGGCGGAGAACCCTTTCCACCTGATGCCATGTGAACGGGTCTTCATGAAGGAGCCGATGAGATTGGCTTCCAAGATGGCTTTAATCTCATCATATTTCTTCTTGTGCTCCTCAGGCAGATCTGCGTACGTGACTGGTTCGCCCACCACCTCATCCGCAGATTTAGACATGGTTGCTGTAGATGTCGACGTAGTTGCTGTAGAGTGTCCCACCGGGCGTGCCAGAATGTGTTGCCTACCAAAACCCACCGGCGAGCAACGACGGGCAACACGTAGAGCCGGGAGGCTCCCAGGACTGCTGGTGGATCCTGGTCCCTCGGGTCGACGGCCCGCAATGCCTCCGGCACACGCCCGGCGGTTGCGAGGGCGTGCCACCTGACCTATACCTAGTCGGGAAGGTGATGGATTGCTTCGATCGGTTTCTCGCATGGCAAACACGTAAACATTAAATACGAGCCCCGATCGGCTCTTAAGTTAGTTTCGTGGATCGGCTCGAGGAGCCGATTGCCCCATGGTCCATGTTGGATTTACGATGACATGGGGATCCTGCTTTATCAATACAAAGCTAAACCAATCTACGATAGTCTAGGGTTTTCACCGCATAACCGGAACATCCTACGCGTAGTTGAGCCTAGCAGATACGAAAGATGATAGAAAACTAGTCCTAAACGAGGCCTAAAAACCAACATGAAGTTGGTTCCCGGAACAATCCCTTCTAGGATCAGCAAACCACACCTTACGCACTACCGGATCATTCAACCCGTTTGCAAGGCCTAACCATGCAGATATCAAACTGATCCTTGTAGAACAAGGAACAACTATAACAGATCGGATCTACTAACTAGAGATTAAGCAGGATGCTTCCCTTACACCTAAGATAGGTGTAAGGGCAGCTAGATGTTGAGGGGTAGCATAGCTAAACAAGCATAGCATAAAAGCATCGACGTTAGCCCCAAAACATCTACGATAAGGGTGTTGCTCGCCATCAAAAAGGCTTCAGCACGAGCAACACCGGTAACGAATAAACTGATACTGCCTAGATCGCAAGATGCGATCTAAGCAGCATGTTGCTTACCCGGGAGAAACCCTCGAAACAAGGGGTGGTGATGCGCCTAGATTGGTTTATTGTGAACGTGATCGTCCTCCTTTCTCAATAACCCTAGGTACATATTTATAGTCCGTGGACTTTCTAATTCGGGAATAACCCAACCGTGTACGAGCTAAACTCTATCTCTTACTTCTAACAAAATCTACCATAATATACAGATACACGGGCAATCTAGCCCAAATTCTCGTACAAGGCCGACTCAGGAATATTTTACGTGCACATCCTCTAAGCCCATTGATACGTCTCCGACGTATCGATAATTTCTTATGTTCCATGCCACATTATTGATGATATCTACATGTTTTATGCACATTATATGTCATATTTATGCGTTTTCCGGAACTAACCTATTCACAAGATGCCGAAGTGTCGGCTCTCGTTTTCCGCTGTTTTTGGTTTCGTAAATCCTAGTAACGAAATATTCTCGAATTGGACGAAATCAAGACCCAGGGTCCTATTTTGCCACGAACCTTCCAGAAGACCGAAGAGCATACGAAATGGGGCCACGAGGTGGCGACACCACAAGGCGGCGCGGCCAAGGAGGGGCCCGCGCCGCCCTATGGTGTGGGCCCCTCGTCAGCCCTCCGACTCCGCCCTTCCGCCTACTTAAATCCTCCGTCGCGAAACCCCTGATGCGAAAAACCACGATACGGAAAACCTTACTGAGACGCCGCCGCCGCCAATCCCATCTCGGGGGATTCTGGAGATCTCCTCCGGCACCCCGCCGGAGAGGGGATTCATCTCCCGGAGGACTCTACACCGCCATGGTCGCCTCCGGAGTGATGAGTGAGTAGTTCACCCCCGGACTATGGGTCCATAGCAAGTAGCTAGATGGTTGTCTTCTCCTCATTGTGCTTCATTGTTGGATCTTGTGAGCTGCCTAACATGATCAAGATCATCTATCCGTAATACTCTATGTTGTGTTTGTCGGGATCCGATGGATAGAGAATACCATGTTATGTTAATTATCAAGTTATTACATATGTGTTGTTTATGATCTTGCATGCTCTCCGTTATTAGTAGAGGCTCTGGCCAAGTTTTTGCTCTTAACTCCAAGAGGGAGTATTTATGCTCGATAGTGGGTTCATGCCTGCATTGACACCTGGGACGAAGTGACGAAAAGTTCTAAGGTTGTGTTGTGCTATTGCCACTAGGGATAAAACATTGGCGCTATGTCCGAGGATGTAGTTGTTGATTACATTACGCACCATACTTAATGCAATTGTCCGTTGTTTAGCAACTTAATACCGGAGGGGGTTCGGACGATAACCTCGAAGGTGGACTTTTAGGCATAGATGCAGCTTGGATGGCGGTCTATGTACTTTGTCGTAATGCCCAATTAAATCTCACTGTACTTATCATGACATGTATGTGCATTGTTATGCCCTCTCTATTTGTCAATTGCCCGACTGTAATTTGTTCACCCAACATGCTTTTATCTTATGGGAGAGACACCTCTAGTGAACTCGTGGACCCCGGTCCATTCTTTTAATACCGAAATACAAATCTGCTGCAATACTTGTTTTACCGTTTTCTCTCGCAAACAATCATCTTCCACACAATACGGTTAATCCTTTGTTACAGCAAGTCCGGTGAGATTGACAACCTCACCGTTTCGTTGGGGCAAAGTACTTTGGTTGTGTTGTGCAGGTTCCACGTTGGCGCCGGAATCCCTCGGTGTTGCGCCGCACTACATCCCGCCGCCATCAACCTTCAACGTGCTTCTTGGCTCCTCCCGGTTCGATAAACCTTGGTTTCTTTCCGAGGGAAAACTTGCTCGCCGTGCGCATCATACCTTCCTCTTGGGGTTCCCCAACGAACGTGTGAAATACACGCCATCAAGCTCTTTTTCTGGCGCCGTTGCCGGGGAGATCAAGACACGCTGCAAGGGGAGTCTCCACTTCCCAACCTCTTTACTTTGTTTTTGTCTTTCTTTATTTTATTTACTACTTTGTTTGCTGCATTATATCAAAACACAAAAAAATTAGTTGCTAGCTTTACTTTATTTACTGTCTTGTTTGCTATATCAAAAACACAAAAAATTTAGTTTACTTGCATTTACTTTATCTAGTTTGCTTTATTTACTACTGCTAAAATGGCCACCCCTGAAAATACTAAGTTGTGTGATTTCACTAGCACAAATAATAATGATTTCCTATGCACACCTATTGCTCCACTCGCTACTACAGCAGAATTCTTTGAAATTAAACCTGCTTTACTTAATCTTGTTATGCGAGAGCAATTTTTTGGTGTTAGT
>NC_061513.1:163033482-163066453 GCF_022539505.1 Lolium rigidum | reverse complement strand
TCAAAAACGAGAAAAAAAAAGTTTTGACATGCACCACGGAGGGACCAAAATCGTCGGCCATGGTACACCAGCAACCACGGCGCGACTTCAACTTCGTCGGCCATGGCAACTTTTCTTGTAGTGGTAGTTGCTGTAGAGTGTCCCACCGGGCGTGCCAGAATGTGTTGCCTACCAAAACCCACCGGCGAGCAACGACGGGCAACACGTAGAGCCGGGAGGCTCCCAGGACTGCTGGTGGATCCTGGTCCCTCGGGTCGACGGCCCGCAATGCCTCTGGCACACGCCCTGGCGGTTGCGAGGGCGTGCCACCTGACCTATACCTGGTCAGCAAGGTGATGGATTGCTTCGATCAGTTTCCTGAATTTAGCCAGGGCAGGAGATGGGCCGTGATCGAGATGGGCTTAGAGGATGTGCACGTAAAATATTCCCGAGTCGGCCTTGTACGAGAATTTGGGATAGATTGCCCGTGTATCTGTATATTATGGTAGATTTTGTTAGAAGTAAGAGATAGAGTTTAGCTCGTACACGGTTGGGTTATTCCCGAATTAGAAAGTCCACGGACTATAAATATGTACCTAGGGTTATTGAGAAAGGAGGACGATCACGTTCACAACAAACCAATCTAGGCGCATCGCCACCCCTTGTTTCGAGGGTTTCTCCCGGTAAGCAACATGCTGCTTAGATCGCATCTTGCGATCTAGGCAGTATCAGTTTATTCGTTACCGGTGTTGCTCGTGCTGAAGCCTTTTTGATGGCGAGCAACACCCTTATCGTAGATATTTTGGGGCTAGCATCGATGCTTTTATGTTATGCTTGTTTAGCTATGCTACCCCTCAACATCTAGCTGCCCTTACACCTATCTTAGGTGTAAGGGCAGCATCCTGCTTAATCTCTAGTTAGTAGATCCAATCTGTTATAGTTGTTCCTTGTTCTACAAGGATTAGTTTGATATCTCGCATGGTTAGGCCTTGCAAACGGGTTGAATGATCCGGTAGTGCGTAAGGTGTGGTTTGGTCGATCCTAGAAGGGATTGTTCCGGGAACCAACTTCATGTTGGTTTTTAGGCCTCGTTTAGGACTAGTTTTCTATCATCTTTCGTATCTGCTAGGCTCAACTGCGCGTAGGATGTTCCGGTTATGCGGTGAAAACCCTAGACTATCGTAGATTGGTTTAGCTTTGTATTGATAAAGCAGGATCCCCATGTCATCGTAAATCCAACATGGACCATGGGGCACCGGCTCCTCGAGCCGATCCACAGAACAACTTAAGAGCCGATCGGGGCTCGTATTTAATGTTTACGTGTTTGCCATGCAGGAAACTGATCGAAGCAATCCATCACCTTCCTGACCAGGTATAGGTCAGGTGGCACGCCCTCGCAACCTCCAGGGCGTGTGCCAGAGGCATTGCGGGCCGTCGACCCGAGGGACCAGGATCCACCAGCAGATCCCGGGAGCCTCCCGGCTCTACGTGTTGCCCGTCGTTGCTCGCCGGTGGGTTTTGGTAGGCAACACATTCTGGCACGCCCGGTGGGACACTCTACAGCAACTACGTCGACATCTGTAGGCTGCAGCAACCATGTCTAAATCTGCGGATGAGGTGGTGGGCGAACCAGTCACGTACGCAGATCTGCCTGAGGAGCACAAGAAGAAATATGATGAGATTAAAGCCATCTTGGAAGCCGATCTCATCGGCTCCTTCATGAAGACCCGTTCACATGGCATCGGGTGGAAAGGGTTCTCCCCGAAGGCATTCTTGATGAGGTGGATCTGTCTACCCCTTCGGAGGAACGCACCAGAGCTCTGCGCCAGGAAATTAATTACATGGTGGCTCATTCTCTACACCGTCATTCTGAGAGCTTGGTGAACGCTTTCGAGCGCGTTGCGGTTCGCGTGGTGCAGGAAATCATGAAGCATCAGTACTCCCCGTCAGGACCTACCCTAGGGACGCACCAAGGAGAACTACCGTTCCAGACCAGACCGCCGCTGCCATTCGCGCTTGCAGCTCCAGAACTGCAAGGTTCACCGGCGTACGTCGTCTACAAGGTTGGAGGCGATCCTGGCGATTGCCAATTCCTGTATGAGCCGCCTAAAGAGATCCCACATGGATACGTGTGCACGTACGTGCCGGACTGCAATACCTTGGCGCGCACGAACCAGACTGCACCATCAGGGGTTCTTGGAGCAGACGCCGATAAACAGGCATGGCTAGCTAAGTACGCCACCGGAACGAGTCATGAGAGCTCGGTCCCTGCAGCTCATACCATGGAACAGATCAGCACCATCTTGAGAGACCGGTTCGGCATCCCGCCGAAGAGGAAAACAATCGGCTATTCCTAGCCGTACCCCGACGAGTATGATTCGATCCCGCTGCCACCCAAATATCGGCTCCCTGAATTCTCAAAGTTCAATGGATCAGAAGGGTCTAGCTCAATCGAGCACGTGAGCCGATATTTGGCACAGTTGGGCATGATTTCAGCATCGGATCCGCTACGTGTGAGGTTTTTTGCGCTATCTCTCACGGGATCGGCTTTTGGGTGGTACACCTCGTTGCCACCAAACTCAGTCCAGACGTGGAAGCAACTGGAAGAGCAGTTTCATGACCAATACCACTCAGAAGATACCGAGGCTGGCATTGCCGATCTCACGCAGGTGCGGTAGAAGCGGGGAGAAACGGTGTCGGAATACATTCAACGTTTCAGGGCTGTTAGGAACCGATGTTATTCGGTTCGTTTAACTGAGAAAGAAGCAGTCGATCTGGCAGCATTCGGCCTCGCAACGCCGATCAAGGATCTGGCTTTCCAAGCAGAATACAGTTCATTGGCGCACATGGTCCAGAAACTAACATCGTATGAGCGGCGTCACCCTGAATTGTACCAGGACAAGTTCAAGCGTCCGGTAGGCCTGGTCGAGACAGAAGAAGCTAAAGATTCTGCAGAAGACCTTGAGGTAGCCGTGGCTGAATGGGCTCGGGGGGCAGCCCCCGTGTCCTGCAAATGGGTGAAGCAACAAGGGCCTGCAAAAGGGTTTGACTTCGATGTGAGCAAAGCTGAGCAGATATTTGATTTATTGATGAAGGAAAAGCAGCTGAAGTTACCCGAAGGCCATAAAATCCCTACGGCGCAAGAAATGAACGGGAGACCTTACTGCAAGTGGCATCACTCGTCCACCCATACCACCAATGACTGCAAAGTGTTTCGTCGGCAGATCCAAACGGCGATAGAGCAAGGCCGATTGGTCTTTGGGCAGTTTACCATGAAAGTGGACACACATCCGTTCCCTGGCGTCAACATGGTGGAATTCAATCACCCCACGAGGCATCCGCCACGTTTCTCATTTGATGTTAACATGGCAGGGCCTGCACACCACCATGGCAAGGATAAAGAAGACACCAGTCACTCCCGTGTCAAGGATAAGGAGGAGGCTGATCCACGCGACCGGCCCCGATATGATGACAGGCGGTACCTCACCGAGGGACAAGTGAGGAGCGTGCGATATCAACGACCACTCTCTACGCACCTCCTCAACAAGTATGAACGTCAGTATGACCGATGTCGCCAGTACGACAGAGATGACGAAAGATATCATCGGTCTGACGTAGACAATGGAAGATATCGTCGGTATGATAGAGACGACGAAGGATATGAGCGCCGCGCTAAGGGGAGGTCAAGGGAGCAGGAAGACATGGATAGACACTGGGACTGTCCTTTCTTCAAGCATTGTTGGGATGCAGGAATGAGCCGATTGCCTACAATCGACAACTGCCCGGAGTGTAGACGGCAGAAGAATGACGCAGGAGAAGTTTCAGTTTTCAAGCGTCTAGGGCCTCTCCCACCACAGATCAAACGAGCTGAGTCATCTCAAGATGAAGACTTTGAGGAGTCAGAAGATGAAGAAGAGGATAGATACCACCGGCAAAGGTGGTGTCCTGATGGACTCAGCCACTCCCAGAAGCGTACGGTTCAGCGGCTACGAAGCTTGGAGCAAGCCGAGGCGCAATACCTGCACACGTTGAGGAAAGCGTGGCCCGATCTGGCCGTGAAAATTCAGCAAACTTTGGACGAGGAGAATCGTCCACAGAAGAAAGAATGGCGCCCCAAGCAAGTAAAAGCCGATGTGGGTACATCGGCTGGCACAAATATGGTGTTCATACTTCCCTCGGAGTTTCGAGCTCCGAAGCGAAGAAGTGCCGATAGCACAGTTTGACTGCGGTCCACGGCCAGTCATCTTTGAGAAGCCACGAGAGAAGGGCTACAAACACTTGAAGGCCTTGTACCTAAAAGGTTACATCAATGGGCAGCCCTTCGGCAAGATGTTGGTCGACACGGGAGCGGCAGTCAACATAATGCCATACTCCATGCTACGGCGTTTGGGACGCTCTAATGCAGATCTGATCAAAACCAACGTCACACTAAGCGACTTCAACGGCCAAGCATCAGAGACGCAAGGCGTTTTGAACGTGGATTTAACCATAGGCCGAAAGACCATCCCTACATCATTCTTCATCGTCGACACTAAGAGCACCTACGCTGTCCTGCTAGGGAGGGATTGGATTCACGCCAACTGCTGTATTCCATCTACGATGCACCAATGCTTCATACAGTGGGATGGAGATGAGGTGGAGGTCGTGCATGCAGATGATTCGATCGAGGTCTCCATAGCTGGCATGAATATTTGGGACTCGGAAGACCAAGAGCCGCTCTCCGGAATCAGTTTGGACGGCTGTGATCGCATCGAGGTTTTAAAAAACGGGGTGAGGCTGGTCTTATCCACCGGCCTGACCGAGTAGCAAGAGCAACGTCAACCGACGTACGTGGCAAGGCCGATCCCTGCGATCGGCCCCAAAAAAGAAAAAGCGAAGATCTCACCTCAAGCATGTCACGTAGTCGTAGTAGGGAAACTCCCTCCCATGGGGGAGCAGAGATAAGTTGTAAACCTTCATTGAGCAATACAATGAACATGGAGGCCGATTCCAGCAATCGGCCAAAATTATCCTCGCCATACGTTCTGCCTGTGTTCAACATCGATCTAGCAGGTGACGGGAAGCTAGGATATGGGTTTACATCAGCTGATGAGCTAGAAGAGATTGACATTGGTCCTAGGGATAAGCCACGACCAACATTCGTCAGCAAAACCTAGCCGATGTTCAAGTACAGTTCCTGGAATCAGACAACTGGAGAGCCGATATCTTCAATTACTTGAAAGATTCGGCTCGGGGGCACCTAATATGGAATAGCGGACGATGAAATATGGGGCCGATGCACGAAATCGGCCGATAAAAAAAATATACACACAACAACGAGGATACAAGTACAGCCGATGCACCGACATCGACTTTAGAACTGAAAAGCCGATGCACGGCCATCGACTCTAGAAGTACAAGCTCGATTGAGCAGTTATCGGGTTACATGGGGAGGTTCTCATCGAAGGAATGCCTCAAGGGCATGGAGGGCGTCGGCACGAACACGATCCAACTCGGCAATCTCGGCCTCATCATCTTCGTCCTTGCCTCGTCACCGGCTGATTGTTCAAGGCGCGTATTTCGGCCGGATCGGTCTTCGGTGCAGCTTTGAGGCCTCTCGCTTCCTCGTGGGAGTGGGCGATAAGGGCTTCCTTAGCTTGGATAAGCTGTTTGGTTGCTCGAACCTTCTCTTCAAGGGCCTCCAACTCCTTTCGCAAGGCCTCAAGTTCGAGCGATGCGACGAGAGGTGTCGGTTTGGCGTCCAAAGCTGCCTTTTTCTCATTAAGCCGTTGGCATTTGTCCGCAATATCGGCTTTCAACGGAAGCTGGGCGTGGCGCAGGTCGATTCTCTGACGAGCCAATTTCACCCTTGACCTGTAGGCAGACAGAGTCACAACTGGCCAGTGTTTCACCTGCAACGTCACCGGGAGGTGAGGTTGGATGTCTTCAAGAATGCTCTTCACTTTCTCGGAGTCTTCAACCAATGTCTCAATGGAGGAGGAGAGCAGGGCCTTGAGATGCTGGAGTTGACCATGTGTAGCGCTGGGTCCTGACTCTTCGCTTACTTTAGCAGTAGCCGGTTCGATGGATTCAGGGTCGAACGTTAACAAGCTTGAGAGGTCATAACCCTGACAAACAACAAGAACAACGTTAGTGTACAACGAAAGAAAAGGGTAAAGCTAAGGGAAGGGAGTATACCTCTCCTAAGACCAGAGGAACAGCCGATGACGAGTTGATCGGCTCTTGTGTTTCTGCTGAGGGCTTGGCCAAGTCGGCAACCTTGTCAGCTACACTTTTAGAAGTTGCTAGGTCCAGGGTGGCGGATGGCATCAGTACCTCCTCGACTTCCCCACTAGAGGCGTCATTAGTCTGCAAAGGAAGTGGTTAGCCGATGGGAACAGCAACGGGTTAGCATGAAATATGAGCCCGGGAGAGTTTGGAGAGTAATTACATTCGAAGTCTCCTGGTTTAATGAAGAAGCTTGCGGTTCCTTACGAGCTCTCTTGATGCATCGGCTCTTTGTGCGTAGACTGCCCTGCCCTGCTTTGACGGGAGCCTGGGAAGCAGCAGGTTCAGGAGCTGACCTTTTCTTGAAAGCCGACGGTGGCAGGTCTGGCTGGTTCTGCGTGGTGGTTTTCCCAGAATTACCCGAGCTTGAGTCCCTACGACTGGACTGGGTAACCTCACTGGAGTTTTCGTCGGTAGAAGCCTGTAAAGAAATACAAACATGTTGCAAAGACCTAGAAGGATAGATGAAATCAGCCAAGGCATGGATCAGCTTACGTGCAAATTTTCTTGAGCTAGAATAGGGCTTTGGTGCTTCAAGGTCTTCCTGGCAGCTACTTTCCTCACTGCTGCTCTCGCCTTGACTGAGGCTCGGGGGGCAGCAGGCCCAGAAGATACTCTGCTCTTGGAAGCCGATTTGGGCGTCATCGGCTGGCTCTGCATCACAACCTTTTTCAAAGGTGGTGAGTTTTTGCAGAAGAGGACCACCGGTGCTGGTGAGAGGAATCTGAAGGGGGAGGCATCATCGTGAACAGGTTCTGGACCGTCTTGTTGCTGCAAGGAGACAGAGCAAGGTTATAAAAGCAAGAAATCGTTGTAAGCCACTTCAAGATAATTCGTAAGTAGTGGTACCTGTTCTGCGGGGATGTCATATTCAGCATCAAGTTGTTTCAGCAAGGGTCCAGAGCTCTCCTGAAGGCATGAGTCTTCCACATTGACAACCAGGTCTCAAAACCATCGGTTGATGAGGTAAAAGAGAGGTTGTGAGGAACTGGGATGGCTAGAGCATCGAAGAAGGAGTAACACCTCTGACCGGTGAGGACGTCGGGCAACTCAGCTCTGCTCTCTGTCAAGTGGTGAAGGAAGAAATGGGGAGATACCTTCCCAAGACCAAATTGCCGGGCTGCTACGACCGGTTGATAAGATTCATAACCAGGTTTGATGATCCTGTTTGAGGTGCGCATGCCAACTGGAAGGAAGCAGGGACGGATCATGATGGAGTACAATTGTCGGGTGCTGGTGTCATCGGCAAAGCTGTCCAGCCTGAAGGAAACTGGATTTTCAAAATTTTCAGACTCTGTGTAAGGAAAGAAGAGAGGATTGTCGAGGCCTTGGTAGAAAATTCTGAACCACTCCAATGCTTCCTTGAGGGTCAGTTTACTACCCGGAAGACTATATAGAGCTTGGCCGTAGCTCGTGCACCGGATTGGTTTCCCGTTAGTATTTGGAAAGGTGCAAGTGGCCAGGGGTGGAAAGTTTGGGACATGGTTCTGGAAATACAGCTGAGCCCATAGCTGAATAAACCACCAGGGACCTCCTGTTTTGACTGTCTTTTGGGAGAACAGTTTGATAGACATTAGTTGGAGATATCGGTAGACCTCTCCAAGGAACAGTTTTCCAATGCCAAGCTGGGTGCCTCTGGCAAGTTCATAGGCCAAGGAAAGGTAATTCTTGGTTGGAGCAAGTGAAGGGCCACAGAATATGAAGTGTTCCAACCAGAAATTCAGGAAGGCCGTGTGTTCTTTCTCTGTTACAGGGCCTTTGTTTTTCATGTGGCGTGGAAGATAAGCACCCCAGTTTGTGCACTCTGTTTTGGAAGAGAGTGTGAAAGGTACCTTTGGCCGCATAAAAGCAGAGGGGCTCGGGGATGCAATGTCTAGACCAGTGATCATGGTCACGTCTAGCAGGGTTGGTGTCATGGGGCCATGACCAAACATGAAGCATTTCAAAGCATCAGACCAAAAGTAGCCGATGGTTTTCAGAAGGTTTTCATGTTTCTCAAGGGGAGACAGTGATAAAGCTAAAGCATCGGCTATTCCTGCGGTTTCCCAGGTGGCTTGGTGAGTTTTGGATATTCTATTGTACCATGAAACCCAATCTTCAAGAGGATTAGGCCAGGCTCGTAAGCAGTCGGCCCAAGAAGTTAGATCTAAATTCTGGTTCACAAAGGGAATTCTATTGGCCTCGCATGAAATCAAATGGGCAGGACTCTCGGTGGAACGAGGGCCAAGACAGAGATAATTTGGAAGGGAAGGATGCGGTAGCAGAATGTCTGATACCTATAAAATTAATGACGGAATGAGGCATTAATTCAGATGTTTGCTGTTAATTCTAACACTCTGCTCGGATAGCGAGGAGCGGTCGAGGATTACCTTCATGCCAGAGACCGTAGCGTTGGCGTTGGATGATTCCGCCATTGAATTCGCCTGCGGAGTTGAATCTGCGCGATTGAGATCTGAGATTCGCGTGGCCGTAGGTTGGATCAGTTCGAGCGGCGATTTGGGGATCTGAGTTTACTCTTTCAGAAAAGGGCTGCAGGTTACCGTTTGAATAGACAACTGATTTGGCCTTACTCGCGTTTTATGGTAAAGGCCGATGCGCTGCCATCGGCTCTTTGCGCGTTGACTCGCTCTGACAATCGGCAAAATTAATATGAAAGGAAAGTTGAAATAGAAACATTTTCTTCATTAATAAAGAGGGCTTTTAGAGAGAAGAGTCGATTGCTCGGGAAAGGAAGAACAAAAGGAAGAGCCGATTACTACTACTAGTCCTATGCTAGTAGTCCCTAATCTAAGGGCCGTCGCTGCCCTCGTCGTCGCCGTCGGAGCTGCCGTCGGCGCTGCTGCCGGCGAGCTCCTCGTCACTGCTGCCGTAGCCCTCGGCAGGGGCTTCCTCCTCGTCGTCGTCGTCGTCGTCGTTCGACCCGGCGCGGAAGCGTTTCACCGGCGGATACTCGTCGGAGGAGGTGTCATCCTCCTCTTCCTCCTCTTCGTCGGAGGAGGTGAAGCCATCCCAGGAGAAGCGGTCATCCTCGCTCTCTGCCTCCAGCTCCCCATCAATGAGGAATTGGAGGTTGTCTTCTCCATCGGTCAAGGACCTGTCGTCCTCGGACCAGACGGAGGAATCATGGTCCTCCTTGTCCCACGTCGTTGGGGCGACGATATCGTGTGCCGCCAACGAGCCCCACTCCGGCGTCGGCTCGCGAGAGGAAGAGGATAGGGAAGAGAAACCCGAGGAGGCAGAGGAGGATGAGGAGTCCATGGAGTGGAGGAGGGATTTTCGATGGCTAGTACGGAGCAAGGGGATGAACTAGCGAACTGCTTGACGCGGTTAAATAAAGGGGATATAGTGGAGATTTAATGCTGCAGCAATTTCCGAGGACGTGGTGCCAAAACTGTCAAATCGTGCAGAGAAGTTGAGAAAGCAAGGCCTCATGATGAAAGGATACTGCGACGGTTCTGCTCTGCCACAACGTGACCCTACGAAGAAAAAACGGAGTGGTTTTGAAATTATCATTACCAAAACCAGGGGGGCATGTGTTATCACCAGATTTTAACCAAGTCCGGAGATGGGCCGCGATTGAAGATGGGCTTAGAAGATATACGTATGAAGTGTCTATGAATCGGCCTTGTACGAGAGTTTGGGCTAGATTGCCCGTGTATCTGTAAATTATGGTAGATTACGAATTAAGAGATAGAGTTTAGCTCGTACACGGTTAGGTTTATTCCTGAATTAGAAAGTCCACGGACTATAAATATGTACCTAGGGTTATTGAGAAAGGAGGACGATCACGTTCACAACAAACCAATCTAGGCGCATCGCCACCCCTTGTTTCGAGGGTTTCTCCCGGGTAAGCAACATGCTGCTTAGATCGCATCTTGCGATCTAGGCGATATCGGTTATTCGTTACCGGTGTTTCTCGTGCTGAAGCCTTTTTGATGGCGAGAAACACCCTTATCGTAGATGTTTTGGGGCTAACGTCGATGCTTTTATGTTATGCTTGTTTAGCTATGCTACCCCTCAACATCTAGCTGCCCTTACACCTATCTTAGGTGTAAGGGCAGCATCCTGCTTAATCTCTAGTTAGTAGATCCAATCTGTTATAGTTGTTCCTTGTTCTACAAGGATTAGTTTGATATCTGCATGGTTAGGCCTTGCAAACGGGTTGAATGATCCGGTAGTGCGTAAGGTGTGGTTTGCTGATCCTAGAAGGGATTATTCCGGGAACCAACTTCATGTTGGTTTTTAGGCCTCGTTTAGGACTAGTTTTCTATCATCTTTCGTATCTGCTAGACTCAACTACGCGTAGGATGTTCCGGTTATGCGGTGAAAACCCTAGACTATCGTAGATTGGTTTAGCTTTGTATTGATAAAGCAGGATCCCCATGTCATCGTAAATCCAACATGGACCATGGGGCAATCGGCTCCTCGAGCCGATCCACAGAACAACTTAAGAGCCGATCGGGGCTCGTATTTAATGTTTACGTGTTTGCCATGCAGGAAACCGATCGAAGCAATCCATCACCTTCCCGACCAGGTATAGGTCAGGTGGCACGCCCTCGCAACTGCCAGGGCGTGTGCCAGAGGCATTGCGGGCCGTCGACCCGAGGGACCAGGATCCACCAGCAGTCCTGGGAGCCTCCCGGCTCTACGTGTTGCCCGTCGTTGCTCGCCAGAGGGTTTTGGTAGGCAACACATTCTGGCACGCCCGGTGGGACACTCTACAGCAACTACGTCGACATCTGCAGCAACCATGTCTAAATCTGCGGATGAGGTGGTGGGCGAACCAGTCACGTACGCAGATCTGCCTGAGGAGCACAAGAAGAAATATGATGAGATTAAAGCCATCTTGGAAGCTGATCTCATCGGCTCCTTCATGAAGACCCGTTCACATGGCATCGGGTGGAAAGGGTTCTCCCCGAAGGCGTTCTTGATGAGGTGGATCTGTCTACCCCTTCGCAGGAACGCACCGTAGCTCGCGCCGGGAAATTAATTACATGGTGGCTCATTCTCTACACCGTCATTCCGAGAGCTTGGTGAACGCTTTCGAGCGCGTTGCGGTTCGCGTGGTGCAGGAAATCATGAAGCATCAGTACTCCCCGTCAGGACCTACCCTAGGGACGCACCAAGGAGAACTACCGTTCCAGACCAGACCGCCGCTGCCATTCGCGCTTGCAGCTCCAGAACTGCAAGGTTCACCGGCGTACGTCGTCTACAAGGTTGGAGGCGATCCTGGCGATTGCCAATTCCTGTATGAGCCGCCTAAAGAGATCCCACATGGATACGTGTGAACGTACGTGCCGGACTGCAATACCTTGGCGCGCACGAACCAGACTGCACCATCAGGGGTTCTTGGAGCAGACGCCGATAAACAGGCATGGCTAGCTAAGTACGCCACCGGAACGAGTCATGAGAGCTCGGTCCCTGCAGCTCATACCATGGAACAGATCAGCACCATCTTGAGAGACCAGTTCGGCATCCTGCCGAAGAGGAAAACAATCGGCTATTCCAAGCCGTACCCCGACGAGTACGATTTGATCCCGTTGCCACCCAAATATCGGCTCCCTGAATTCTCAAAGTTCAATGGATCAGAAGGGTCTAGCTCAATCGAGCACGTGAGCCGATATTTGGCACAGTTGGGCATGATTTCAGCATCGGATCCGCTATGTGTGAGGTTTTTTGCGCTATCTCTCACGGGATCGGCTTTTGGGTGGTACACCTCGTTGCCACCAAACTCAGTCCAGACGTGGAAGCAACTGGAAGAGCAGTTTCATGTCCAATACCACTCAGAAGATACTGAGGCTGGCATTGCCGATCTCACGCAGGTGCGGCAGAAGTGGGGAGAAACGGTGTCGGAATACATTCAACATTTCAGGGCTGTTAGGAACCGATGTTATTCGGTTCGTTTAACTGAGAAAGAAGCAGTCGATCTGGCAGCATTGGGCCTCGCAACGCCGATCAAGGATCTGGCTTTCCAAGCAGAATACAGTTCATTGGCGCACATGGTCAGAAACTAACATCGTATGAGCGGCGTCACCCTGAATTGTACCAGGACAAGTTCAAGCGTCCGGTAGGCCTGGTCGAGACAGAAGAAGCTAAAGATTCTGCAGAAGACCTTGAGGTAGCCGTGGCTGAATAGGCTCGGGGGGCAGCCCCCGTGTCCTGCAAATGGGTGAAGCAACAAGGGCCTGCAAAAGGGTTTGACTTCGATGTGAGCAAAGCTGAGCAGATATTTGATTTATTGCTGAAGGAAAAGCAGCTGAAGTTACCCGAAGGCCATAAAATCCCTACGGCGCAAGAAATGAACGGGAGACCTAACTGCAAGTGGCATCACTCGTCCACCCATACCACCAATGACTGCAAAGTGTTTCGTCGGCAGATCCAAACGGCGATAGAACAAGGCCGATTGATCTGTGGGCAGTTTACCATGAAAGTGGACACACATCCGTTCCCTGGCGTCAACATGGTGGAATTCAATCACCCCACGAGGCATCCGCCACGTTTCTCATTTGATGTTAACATGGCAGGGCCTGCACACCACCATGGCAAGGATAAAGAAGACACCAGTCACTCCCGTGTCCAGGATAAGGAGGAGGCTGATCCACGCGACCGGCCCCGATATGATGACAGACGGTACCTCACCGAGGGACAAGTGAGGAGCGTGCGATATCAACGACCACTCTCTACGCACCTCCTCAACAAGTATGAACGTCAGTATGACCGACGTCGCCAGTACGACAGAGATGACGAAAGATATCATCGGTCTGACGTAGACAATGGAAGATATCGTCGGTATGATAGAGACGACGAAGGATATGAGCGCCACGCTAAGGGGAGGTCAAGGGAGCAGGAAGACATGGATAGACACTGGGACTGTCCTTTTTTCAAGCATTGCTGGGATGCAGGAATGAGCCGATTGCCTACAATCGACAACTGCCCGAAGTGTAGACGGCAGAAGAAGGACGCAGGAGAAGTTTCAGTTTTCAAGCGTCTAGGGCCTCTTCCACCACAGAACAAACGAGCTGAGTCATCTCAAGATGAAGACTTTGAGGAGTCAGAAGATGAAGAAGAGGATAGATACCACCGGCCAAGGTGGTGTCCTGATGGACTCAGCCACTCCCAGAAGCGTAGGGTTCAGCGGCTACGAAGCTTGGAGCAAGCCGAGGCGCAATACCTGCACACATTGAGGAAAGCGTGGCCCGATCTGGCCGTGAAAATTCAGCAAACTTTGGACGAGGAGAATCGTCCACAGTAAGAAAGAATGGCGCCCCAAGCAAGTAAAAGCCGATGTGGGTACATCGGCTGGCACAAATATGGTGTTCATACTTCCCTCGGAGTTTCGAGCTCCAGAAACTGAAGAAGTGCCGATAGCACAGTTTGACTGCGGTCCATGACCAGTCATCTTTGAGAAGCCACGAGAGAAGGGCTACAAACACTTGAAGGCCTTGTACCTAAAAGGTTACATCAATGGGCAGCCCGTCGGCAAGATGTTGGTCGACACGGGAGCGGCAGTCAACATAATGCCATACTCCATGCTACGGCGTTTGGGACGCTCTAATGCAGATCTGATCAAAACCAACGTCACACTAAGCGACTTCAACTGCCAAGCATCAGAGACGCAAGTCGTTTTGAACGTGGATTTAACCATAGGCCGATAGACCATCCCTACATCATTCTTCATCGTCGACAGCAAGAGCACCTACGCTGTCCTGCTAGGGAGGGATTGGATTCACGCCAACTGCTGTATTCCATCTACGATGCACCAATGCTTGATACAGTGGGATGGAGACGAGGTGGAGGACGTGCATGCAGATGATTCGATCGAGGTCTCCATAGCTGGCATGAATATTTGGGACTCGGAAGACCAAGAGCCGCTCTCCGGAATCAGTTTGGACGGCTGTGATCGCATCGAGGTTTCAAAAAACGGGGTGAGGCTGGTCTTATCCACCGGCCTGACCGAGTAGCAAGAGCAACGTCAACCGACGTACGTGGCAAGGCCGATCCCTGCGATCGGCCCCAAAAAAGAAAAAGCGAAGATCTCACTGATGTCTACGGGTGCTTCTATTCTTGTAGACAGTGTTGGGCCTCCAAAAGCAGAGGTTTGTAGAACAGCAGCAAGTTTCCCTTAAGTGGATCACCCAAGGTTTATCGAACTCAGGGAGGAAGAGGTCAAAGATATCCCTCTCATGCAACCCTGCAACCACAAAGCAAGAAGTCTCTTGTGTCCGCAACACACCTAATAGGTGCACTAGTTCGGCGAAGAGATAGTGAAATACAAGTGGTATGAATGAATATGAGCAGTAGTAACGGCGCCGTGAAAAGTGCTTGCTAGCGTGCGGTTGATGGTAGTAAAATTGCAGGAAGTATAGATGCAGTAAAACGAGTAAACAAGCAACGATAGCGATATTTAGGAACAAGGCCTAGGGATCATATTTTCACTAGTGGACACTCTCAACATTGATCACATAACAGAATAAATAGATAGATGCTAGACTCTACACCCTCTTGTTGGATGATGAACACCACTAATCGTGTAGGATTACACGAACCCTCAATGCCGGAGTTAACAAGCTCCATCGTATTCGATATTCATGTTTAAATAACCTTAGAGTGCAAGATAGATCAACACAATTACACCGAGAACTAACATAGCATGCACACTCGTCACCATCACACTATGAAGGAGGCATAGATCACATCAAAACTATCATAGCAATAGTTAACTTCATAATCTACAAGAGATCACAATCATAGCCCACGCCAAGTACTACACGATGCACACACTCGTCACCATTACACCGTGCGGGAGGAATAAACTACTTTAATAACATCACTAGAGTAGCACATAGATGATATTCAACTAGATCACATAAAGAGAGAGATGAACCACATAGCTACAGCGGAGCCCTCAGCCCCGGGGGTGAATTACTCCCTCCTCATCATGGAGACAGCGATGGCGGTGGAGACGGCGGTGGAGATGACTCCGGGGGCAATTCCCCGTCCCGACAGGGTGCCGGAACAGAGACTTCTGTCCCCCGAATTGGAGTTTCGCGATGGCGGCGGCTCTGGATGGTTTTCTCTGGTTTCGTCGAACGTGGTAGGGTTTTCGCGGCGGAGACTTTAAGTAGGCGGAAGGGCAGCCTCGGAGGAGTCCTGGTGGGGCCACACACTAGGCCAGCGCGGCCAGGGCTTGGGCCGCGCCGCCCTACTGTGTCCCCAACTCGTGGCCCCACTTCGTTTCCCCTTCGGACTTCTGGAAGCTTCGTGAAAAAATAGGACCCTGGACGTTGATTTCGTCCAATTCCGAGAATATTTCCTTACTAGGATTTCTGAAACCAAAAACAGCAGAAAACGAGAACCGGCACTTCGGCATCTCGTCAATAGGTTAGTTCGGAAAACGCATAATAATGACATATAATGTGTATAAAACATGTAGATATCATCAATAATGTGGCATGGAACATAAGAAATTATCGATACGTCGGAGACGTATCAGCATCCCCAAGCTTAGTTCTCGCTCGTCCCGAGCAGGTAAACGATAACAAAGATAATTTCGGAGTGACATGCCATCATAACCTTGATCATACTATTGTAAGCATATGTAATGAATGCAGTGATCAAAACAATGGTAATGACATGAGTAAACAACTGAATCATAAAGCAAAGACTTTTCATGAATAGTACTTTCAAGACAAGCATCAATAAGTCTTGCATAAGAGTTAACTCATAAAGCAATAAATTCATAGTAAAGGTATTGAAGCAACACAAAGGAAGATTAAGTTTCAGCGGTTGCTTTCAACTTATTATAACCTATATAAAAGCTAAACCACTTTGCTGCAACCATATTAACTTGGTAACTGTTCACGAACGATTTTGTCAAATCAGCAACCGACGCGTCTACTTTTTTCCCTGTAGATACGGACGGTTTCTACAGCTCTCCCCTTTTTTTTTAGCGCTAAAACCGGGTGCTACCGGCTGTTCTACGTCACTTTTCTATTTTTTTCCGGTCTCTTCCGGTATCTATGGACTTGGTTGCCTTCGCTGGTTCAGCCAAACCGGTAAAGGAGGAGATAGTTAAAGCGGTGTCAAATTTCCTCTTCCCACGATGGAATCCTCGCGAAAGGGGTGGCGGTCAAAGCGGTGTTCTCTCTCCCCAATCGCCACCACATCTTCATCGTCCAATGGATAGCTCCATCACGTCCTGTCTCGAATTATCCAGACCTTCATCGCCAATCCCCATCCATTAGGTAAAAAAAAAAACCTTGATTCTTGCGGTTGGCGGCCTCCTCCTACGCCTAGGCCCTGCAGCTCCATGTGTATATGAAGGATCCATCAGCTGGCACGTTCCCAGGCCGAATCCCTTTGTCGCCGGTGGCCATGGGGCGGCTGCAGCTCGATCCTCATGACCTCGCCGGCTGGTCCGCCGTGTGCCTGCTCGGCGGCCAGCACCGTCCCAGCTTGCTCTTGATCTAGGGGTGAAACCCACTGGTGAAAACCTACGGCCGGCCTATCGGACCTTTTGGCCGACCCCATCCCACGTAGGAAACTAGGAATTCCCTCCTTCCTCTTCTCCTCTGCTTTGTACCTGACACTTCGTGTCCGCCGGCCATCACTTCTTACTCAAGGAGCATGACAAGGGAGCATCCTCGAATTTGTAGTGAAGTTCCTCCCCGTTCTCCTCACCAAAGTGATATGCGTGCTCTCTCCTAATGTTTTTGTGTGGATCCGAAAATAGTATATCTAATGGTGCAAGACTGACGTTTCTCTCTGTGTTTTGTTTGTTCAGGTCTGTTATGCAAGAATAATATGAGGTTCTGCAGATGATTGGTCCCAGATCTTCATGTTCTACCTAGGATGGTTTGGATTTTTTAGACCTGAACTTAAATGCACAGTACGGATCTTTCTATTTTTTCAAAGAAAATTACTCTTGCTGTCTTCCGATGCCTCTGAACATTTTGCCTCTGAACTAATTGGTGTAATAGATCTTCTCACAATTCCTCTTTTGTCTCAGTCATAAAGGTCAGATGTCTCATGCTTGGTTGTTTTTTCAGTATATGCTTTCCTTGCATAGTGCCGAGCTTCACATCAAAAGGGTATTTTAATTGTAGGTTTTTGGATTCAGCTGTAGTTCACCGACGATGGTGACGGGTGCACAAAGGCCATAGAGGCAAAGTCAAAAAGTGCATATTCTCTTCGCTTTGTACCGTCGTTTTTTATTTTAGTACGCGTTCTCATGTAAACGAAGATGGCCCCGTTTTTCAGTGGCAGGATTGATGCAGGCGGTCATGGCAAGAAACTGACCAATCAATTACCTCCAGAAGTGCTCAGGATCCCCTGTAAGGCAAAGCAAGTTCCGCTGCTCCAATAACGTCTCTCTTACATTCGGAATCAATTTTTTGCTAAATTTCATGAATCTTTTGTTACTGAATACGTCCTTCATTTTCATTGCCTAGATTTCAGCCTGCCCAATGAAGAGTTGAATTGTACCTTCATCAGCCCATGGATGAGCAAGTGAGCAGGCTATATGTACAGCTAACGAAACTGCTCTCATCCAATCATTTACATACCTACAGATGTAAATTCTGCTATGCCTACTAATGCTGAGATCGTTTTGTTTCGGTTGGTACTAAATCGGGTAGGCCACAAGTTTTCCTACGTCATGGCTGCAGTCGGTTAATATTAGAAACTAATGTTTTGGAGATACCTTGCAGTTTTTACCTAGCCAGCAATGATTTTTGGTCTCCTTTAGGGCACTATGTTACAACTTACAACTAAACTCTGGCACTGTCTAAATTCTTAATTCCTGCTTGACAATGTTGTTTTCATTATTTTTTTCCATGTTTGTTTTTGCAGGCGCCATTCTCAGTTGTATGGGTAGTGCAGGCAAGGTGGGCTGCTGCCTGACAGTGGGAATGACAACTTGCTGACCTCCGCTGGACCTTGAGTGTGACCTGAAGAATCACAGGTACGGCACCGTGCTTCTTATATAAGCATTGTACACAATGTAGATTTGGTCCTCCAGATAAAAGGTTGGTTGAGAGACAGACTTGTGTGTGCAGCTGAAAAGTAAATGTTTAGATCCTCAAGCAATAAGAATTCTATTTTGTCTTAGAAACTCAACGTATCAAAAGCTTACAAGAACTTTCCGTTCACAAGCACATGTCTTAAATATTGAACACTCATTTTTGGTGTTTTTTTCTTATGAGTACTCACCGTTGGTATTTTTGGGTTCCATTGCAGGCTATGAATGGTGAGCTGAAGCGAGAGGACTTGGTGGACGCGTGGTCAAGGAACCTCCCCTACTACATTGGCGAATGGTAATGGCTCAGCGTTGGCCGTCATTTGCAGTATCACCTTCTGTAGCTTTCGATTATGTGAGATTTTTACAAAGCAACTGTAGTTCAACGTGGCAAAATCTGATTTGTGAGTTATTTACACCCTATGCTTTTGTTCATGTGGTAGTGAATTGTACTTTCACTAGCTCCAGCAGCAGCAACGACGATGACAAGCTGGCCAAACCCACAACTGAAGCCATGGATGAGATGTCATTGTTGCCTGGCGTTTAGCACTTCTCTACAAGTTATATGAAGCAATGGACGCACCAAGCTGCCTCTTCTATTTACTTATTAATTCTTTGAGAGGTTGACGAAATTTTCCAAAACCTGCCTTTTCTCATGGGCAGCTTTATGGTGGTGTCTCAAGGATAATTTCTAGGAGAGGGCTAAAAGCCCTTGCGCTTGATGAAAATGGAGAAACAACTTTAGAAACAAAAAACATAGTGTACCAGGAGATGCTTGATAATATCTGGACGATATATGTCAATATGTGTAGGTACATGTTCATTGGTTAATTTGGAAAATTTCATTACTATGTACAGAAGACAAGCTAACTATTTGTTATTAGTTGTAGGATCAGGACTCTGTTCAAGGGTTCAACCTGAAGTTGCTGCAGTTGATGGTTACAGACCAACCGATCTAGGAGAAATGGATTCCTTGCGAACATAATGGACTTAGGCTAGAAAAAAGAGCCATACAGTGTTCTCTTCCCTGAACTTTCTTAGCTGGTGTGTTAAAAGGGGTACCTTCTTTAGTTTTGTTCTCTGCATTCTGTTGTGAAGAAGTATATCAGAAGCCTCACTTTCTATTTATTGCTTTTATGTTGCTTCTTATTGTTTCAAAAAAATTCTTTATAGTGGTTAGTAGCGTCTAAGAGATTTGATCCGATTATAACTCTCCGGTTTATGTTTACCAAGTTGACTACCAAAGGAAAGCTTCAGCAAAACTAGCAGCCCGAGATTATGTTCCATGGTTAATGTATGCTTCACAGTGCCATGGTTGTTCTTTTCTTTTTCTTCTTGATTTACTTAGTGTCACAAATTAATTACAAACTACCTGGAACAGCTCAGCTTATACTAAAACTAAATAGAAACATAATTTCTATGGTATGATATACCTAGGGACTGCATATTCCAGCATATAATGCTTCAGAAAAAACCACTACTTGGCTGTGCCCATGCTATCAAAATTGCAATCTGTAAACGAAAATGGATTGAATTATTCATGCTACCAAATTGTTAGCAGACAATCTTAGTTGCACTAGCCAATAGAGAAATTGATATTGACACTAACAGACTTCGGGAGAGCGAATTACCTCACTTGTGTTGGTTGTGCCGTGCGATGTGCGGAGTGATTGGACAGCTGCACCGCCGTATGCTTGCACTTGCATCTTTGCAGGTTGCAGCAAATCAGGAGCAAAATCAGAGAGGAGAAGGGACGTCAACTGGGTCACCAGATCGCCTCCGCTGCTAGCTCCTAGGTCGCCCGCGCCTGCTTGGGGAGTGGGGATTTGGTAGGGTTGGGTACTGGATAGAGGCCGCTGGACGCCCTACTGGACGACGCTGTCGCATGCATTATATAGTGCCTCTGGCTGCTACCTCCGCCTATCCGCTGCTCAGTAACCGGCGGCAGGTCGCCGGCTGCCCCACTGCCCACTGCACTAAGCTGATGCGCCTAGGAAGAACAATGAAGCATGGGAGCAAGAAAGCGACAATGAGGACCGACTAGCTGAATTGGGAATAAATCTACTGCATCTGGACTGGGTCAGTATCTAAGCGGGCTATAAACGGGAGCTCCTTTTATCCGAGCCTGGCCTCGGCCCATTTATGGTCGATGGATTCACGGACTGTTTTCCGATTTTTTTTCTCCTACTATTAGGGTTATATATCGACCGTGGCATTTCACTTACGGAGTAGCTAATTCCCCGCGTGACTACATATATTGTTTTTGTTGGTAATACTCTTTTTTTATAAAAAATCCGACATAGAAATGTTCAAAAATTCAAAAATACAAGTTTTTCCTAAAATATAAATCTCCAAGTTTATATTTTGATACATATACTTTTTTAGAAGATTATGATAAAAATATCCCCATAGTTCGAAAATTCTTGTGTTGTTCAAAAAAATGTTAGTGCTGTTTTAGAAATATTTCTGCAGTTTAAACAAATTGTTCACGAAGTTAAAATATGTCCATGTGAAATAATTAAAAATTTCACGTAGCACAAATAATTGTTCACAAGATTTGAAAAATGTTCGTTCAGTTCAGAATAATATTCACGAGGTTCAGAGAATTGTTCGTGCAGTTTAAAATAATTATTTGCGGAGTTAAACGATCTTTAGGTGAACGAAATATATGCATGTAGTGAAACATATTTGTTCACAAGGTTAAAGGATAATCGGGCAGTACAATCAAATGTTTGTGCGATGGCTACTGGATAACCTCCTTTTTATTTTTATATAACCATCGGACGTTTTTCTCCGTCGGCCAAATCTTTTCAAACGCACAAACATGCAAACCATAAGATGTGCCACTCTTCAAAGAAGTTAGCACCACCTATATATGCTAGAAAATTAGCATCACGGGCGCGGCGTGCCGCCGCGCCTATACTTCCTAGTTTGTTCTACAACAGTCGGCAAGTGGAGCGGGATTGCAGCTGGAGCCTGGAAGGGCAGTCAAACGACAAGGATCGGACCCAGGCAGCCAGCCGTGCTTACGCTGCACGAAAACAAACAATGTGTGCGTTGGAAAGATGGGACGAAAGGGATTTAGGCCGAATACGTCGGCTGTGACGCGTACGTACGCTCACGGCGCCGTCCGTCCGTGGCCGTGAGGATGACACAACGCGGCCGGTGGAAGGCGATTTGCACAAAAATAACCTAAAAGTGAAAGAAAAGCATAGACTGATCCTCCGACGAAATTATTTCACCCATCTAACCCTTTTGTGTGGCGCCCCACACATCGGCGCCACACATGCCAGTGTGGCGCTCCTCCTGCCGACGCCACACACCCAGCCGATGTGGCGCCCTCGACGCTGAGCTGGTGCGCCCATCCGACGTGGCAGCATGTGTGGCGCCCCTCCCATCGGCGCCACACATGCCTTTACAATTGCCCAAAACATACTCGTGAGACAATCCGTCCGGGACTTAGCCGTTTTGCGAGCCTCTACGTGTGCCGCCGATGCCACGGGCGCCACAGTAGCATGTGTGGCGCCGATGCCACGGGCGCCACACATCCACTTAAGTGTGGCGCCCGCGCCCGCCCCAGCCTGACCACACCTCTTCTTCTCTCTTCTTTCTTCTCTGCTCCCACGAAACCGCCGCCGCCCGCCCCCCCCCCCCCACCAAATCGACCAAGGAATCGTCAGATCTATCCGGCCAACTCCTTCCTCCTCCATTCCTCAAGGTATTCCCCTTCGATTCCCTCCGATTCATCCACTAGTGTTGGTGGATTTGGTAGATTTGGGTATGAACCATACACATGGAAATTTATGTTGGTGGATTTGGATATGAACCATTGATATGGAAATTAATGTTGGTGGAATCTACATTGTAGTATATGTGTTTGAACCAAAGATTTGTTGGAACCCTAGATATGAAATTTTACATGTATGTGTTGAAATCCTATGTATGTATGTGTTGAAATGTCTAATATTTGCCTAGCAAATGCATTCAAGTTTGTTACATATGCCTATTATTTGTGATGGAATAACTCATATTTGAACCAAATATTTGTTGGAACCCTAGATATGAATGTATGTGTGTATGTATGGAACCTTATGTATGTATGTGGTGAAAGGCAAAATTGGAGCTTAGCAAATGCATTCTATTGTCTTACATATGTCTATTATGTGCCTAGGAATGGTATGTCTTACGAAATTCATATGTGTGATGTATGTGGATATGAACTCTCATGTATGTGTGATGTATAGGTGATTCGAAAGTTAGATATATTCTCATGTATGTGTTGCTCATTTTTGTTAGTGGAATGACTCATAATATGGTTGTGTAAACATGTAGGATGGTGTGGCTTCCGGATGAAGAGTACGACAGGGAGCACCGGGCTGTTCATATGACGGAGAGGGGAACGGATCTTCACCCTTTGAAGATTCGTTACCATGGCACAGATGGATATACCGTATGACGAGAGGTACACGGAGTTCATCCAGCCTACCGGTCTTATGCCGTTCATATCCCTTGTAAGCCGTGGGGGGCCGAACATGAACCCCTCTGCACTCACCGCCCTTGTCGACCAGTGGAGGCCGGAGACTCACACCTTCCACTTAAGGGCCGGCGAGATGGCCCCTACTCTCCAGGATGTTTCCATGATCCTTGGACTACCTATTCAGGGCGAGCCAGTGTGTATGAACACAGCTTCTGATGGGTGGCGCGGACAGATGGAGGACCTTATTGGCAGGGCTCCTCCGGCGCCAGCAAATCCAAAGGAGAGAGTTCCCGCCGGCGCGTCTTTCTCTTGGATCAGGACTAACTTTGCAGAATGCCCGGAAGGGGCCAACGAGGACACTCGGAGGACGTACGCCCGCGTGTACTTATGGTACATGATTTCGAGGACTCTCTTTCCTGACAGTGGGGGGAGCTGGCCCATTGGTGTTGGCTGAAGGCGCTTACTGTGTTGGACAACCGGTGGAGTTGGGGAACTGCGGCACTTGCCTACCTCTACCGGCAGGTGATGACTTGTTCTATGTACTATTTTCCTATAGTAGTGTGCTAGACAAATTAGTAACCAAATGTCTTATGTACGCAGTTGGACGAAGCTTGTCGCAGGACTCGGGAGCGAGGACCGGGAGCGGCGGTATTGGTGGATGCTTGCTCCTACTTTCCGTATGGAGCTGGGACCGCATATCAGTTGGGCGGCCTAGGATACTCAACGAGAGGCCATGGCCTCAGCACCATGAGAACCCTGATCGGGAGCCCACTTGGGCATACCTTTGGGACAATGTCTCGGAGATGACAAGCGATCCAATGGTCATGTACATGCAGTACACTGCGGAGTTGGACACTCTTACCGCTGAGCACGTAACCGATCACTCTTTTGCAATCCTAGTTTTCATTGATTGTACTGGCATGTTCTAAATTCTGAAATATTTGTATGGTGCAGGTGGAATGGGAGCCATATGGTACCTACTACCGTATTGGCGCGGGGATGGCTGACCTCAACCGCAAGTGCACGGAGGAGGCGCCTGTTCGGCGGATGCGCTGCCCACTCATATGCATGTGGCTTGTTGAACACCACCAGCCGCACAGAGTGATGAGACAGCTTGGGCTGTATCGAGAGTGCCCACCTCGGTGGCAAGACACGGACAAGGCGCTTCATAGGTAAACTTCTGGAATCATGCGACGGAAGATTCCTGATAGAAGAGGTAGAATCTAACTTCTTGATTCTTGCAGGCTTGATAGGCAGCGGCAGAGGAAGATCACAAATTGGCCAGTTCATCATAGCGGCCACGTCGCAGCGTTCGTACACTGCTTGGAAGCGACACGGACTGCTGGCCCTGTGGAGATTGTGCCTCACAACTTGGCCGCTTTCAACAACTACCTCCAGTGGTTCCATGAAAACACGCGTATCGAGTTGGTGAAGCGCGCGTATGCTGACTACATCTTGGACGACCCCATCGAGTTCGATGAGGTTGCGCAAAGCCAGCACGACAACTATGCTCGCAGAGGGAGATCGACTTCTATTGCTTCCGAGCTGAACTTCGTGGTAATGGATTCTCTCATTAACTAGTACATCATCTAGATTGCCATGTGCTCGCTTAAATTGTGTATGCTATGTTTGTCACAGCGGTCGGAGATCCAAAAAACAGCTGACGAGTGCGAGATTATGTGGGACCAGAGCGGGAGAGATGAAAAGCCTGTCGGACCGTTGCGGCATTTCATTAAGGTATGATCACCAACTTTGAATGTACGCTATTATGTTCTGGTGGCTTTGTAACCATGAGTTCCATGACGCAGAACACTGCACGAAAGATGCGGCGGTTAGCGAACTTGCTAGGTTTCCGCGAAGGCGAAATCCCTACATCCTCCTCTTCTGAAGAACCGCAGGTATGGACTAATTTGTAGCTGTCAAACATGTTCTTACTAATTTCAAATTTTCTAATCTCATGTGTTCATGTTTGTGAAGATTCCTCCTGACAACGACTTGATTCTGAGTCAAAGCATACCTCCAAGCAAGCCCCACGGCCAGCTTACCAGTTGAAGCCAAGGGGCAATGCTCCAAAACGGTACACTCCGGAAGATTATGTCAACCGAGGAAAGAAGGTTGTAATTGAGGAGGATGAGGGGCCGGTGCGGAGATCATCTTTGTCGAGGATGAGGAACGACGAGCCGTTCTCTTCAGAGGAGGAGGAGCAGGAGGAGCAGCAGGAGCAGCAGCAACAAGAGCCACGGCAGCGGACGAAGAGGATGGCCGTCCGGAAGCAGCCCGTGAGGACGACACATCGAGGACGACAGTAGGATGTGCTCCGTGTTATATCTTCATAAGTATCGAATTGTGAACCCTATGTCATTTCGAACAATGTTTGTAATGCTACTTGTTGTTTGAATTTACTTGCTACGATGTTGACTACATCTTCTGAGATTGCTACTTGTTGTGTATGTTCTGAGATTGGTACTTGCTGTGTCCAATGAAAACTGTTGGAGTTTGGTAGGATTTTCCAGGTTTTTAACACAAGTCAATGTGTGGCGCCCTTCACAGTTGCGCCACAATGCACTGTGTGGCGCCCACGGCATCGGCGCCACACATGCCAACTTATATCCAGTACTGGGTCGAAAACATCCAGGGGCTCCGGACGATAAGTCCTTAGCCGTTTTGGCGATGCTCTTTGTGTGGCGCCCGTGGCGTCGGCGCCACACATGCTAGTAACATGTATATCTCATGGATAGTTGTCAATGTAAAGTAATATAACAAGTACAATATGCAAGTATGTAGGAATCAATGCACAGTTCACACAAGTGTTTGCTTCTTGAGGTGGAGAGAGATAGGTGAACTGACACAACATAAAAGTAAAAGAAAGGTCCTTCAAAGAGGAAAGCATCGATTGCTATATTTGTGCTAGAGCTTTTATTTTGAAAACATGAAACAATTTTGTCAACGGTAGTAATAAAGCATATGTATCATGTAAGTTATATCTTACAAGTTGCAAGCCTCATGCATAGTATACTAATAGTGCCCGCACCTTGTCCTAATTAGCTCGGATTACCAGGATTATCATCGCAATACACATGTTTTAACCAAGTGTCACAAAGGGGTACCTCTATGCCGCCTGTACAAAGGTCTAAGGAGAAAGCTCGCATTTGGATTTCTCGCTTTTGATTATTCTCAACTTAGACATCCATACCGGGACAACATAGACAACATATAATGGACTCCTCTTTAATGCATAAGCAATTATCAACAATTAATGTTCTCATATGAGATTGAGGATATATGTCCAAAACTGAAACTTTCACCATGATTCATGGCTTTAGTTAGCGGCCCAATGTTCTTCTCTAACATTATGCATGCTCTAACCATTAAATGAGTGGTAAATCTCCCTTACTTCAGACAAGACGGACATGCATAGCAACTCTCATGATATTCAACAAAGAGTAGTTGATGGCGTCCCCAGGAACATGGTTATCGCACAACAAACAACTTAATAAGAGATAAAGTGCATAAGTACATATTCAATACCACAATAGTTTTTAAGCTATTTGTCCCATGAGCTATATATTGCAAAGGTAAAGAATGGAAATTTTAAAGGTAGCACTCAAGCAATTTACTTTGGAATGGCGGAGAAATACCATGTAGTAGGTACGTATGGTGGACACAAATGGCATAGTGGTTGGCTCAAGGATTTTGGATGCATGAGAAGTATTCCCTCTCGATACAAGGCTTAGGCTAGCAAGGTTATTTGAAACAAACACAAGGATGAACCGGTGCAGCAAAACTCACATAAAAGACATATTGTAAACATTATAAGACTCTACACCGTCTTCCTTGTTGTTCAAACTCTTTACTAGAAATTATCTAGACCTTAGAGAGACCAATTATGCAAACCAAATTTTAGCAAGCTCTATGTATTTCTTCATTAATAGGTGCAAAGTATATGATGCAAGAGCTTAAACACGAGCACAACAATTGCCAAGTATCACATTATCCAAGACATTTTACCAATTACTACATGTAGCATTTTCCGTTTCCAACCATATAACAATGAACGAAACAGTTTCAACCTTCGCCATGAACATTAAAAGCTAAGAACACGTGTGTTCATATGAACCAGCGGAGCATGTCTCTCTCCCACACAAGCATTTATTCAAACAAAAACACAAACAAAAGCACACAGACGCTCCAAGTAAAGTACATAAGATGTGACCGACTAAAAATATAGTTTCAAGAGAAGGAACCTGATAATTTGTCGATGAAGAAGGGGATGCCTTGGGCATCCCCAAGCTTAGACGCTTGAGTATTCTTAAAATATCCAGGGATGAACCACGGGGCCATCCCCAAGCTTAGACTCTTCACTCTTCTTGATCATAGTATATCATCCTCCTCTCTTGACCCTTGAAAACTTCCTCCACACCAAACTCGAAACAAACTCATTAGAGGGTTAGTGCATAATCAAAAATTCACATGTTCAGAGGTGACACAATCATTCTTAACACTTCTGAACATTTACAAAAGCTACTGGAAGGTAATGGAACAAGAAATCCACCCAACACAGCGAAAGAAGCAATGAGAAATAAAAGGCAGAATCTGTCAAAACAGAACAGTCCGTAAAGACGAATTTTAAAGAGGCACCAGACTTGCTCAGATGAAAATGCTCAAATTGAATGAAAGTTGCGTACATATCTGAGGATCACTCACGTAAATTGGCATAATTTTCTGAGTTACCTACAGAGAATTAGGCCCAGATTCGTGACAGCAAGAAATCTGTTTCTGCGCAATAATCCAAATCTAGTATGAACCTTACTATCAAAGACTTTACTTGGCACAACAATGCAACAAAATTAAGATAAGGAGAGGTTGCTATAGTAGTAACAACTTCCAAGACTCAAATACAAAATAAAAGTACTGTAGCAAAATAAACACATGGGTTATCTCCCAAGAAGTGCTTTCTTTATAGCCATTAAGATGGGCTCAGCAGTTTTAATGGTGCAATCGCAAGAAATGGTATTTGAAGCAAAGAGAGCATCAAGATGCAAATTCAAAACAAATTTAAGCCTAACATTCTTATTATGCATAGGAATCTTGTACACAAATGAATTCATGAAGAACAAAGTGACAAGCATAAGAGGATAAAACACGAGTAACTTCAAGATTCTCAACATAAAGAGGGAAACTTAATATTATTAAGATGCATATACCCATGTTTCCCTCTCTCATAATAACTTTCAGTAGCATCATTGATGAAATCCACAATATACCCATCACTTAAAACATTCTTATCATGGTTCATATGCATAGAAGTATCATTAATGTTGGCATAAGAAGAATTCTTCTCATTAATAGTAATTGGAGCAGGATTATTATCAAGAATTTGAACATGGTAAACAAGTTGCATATTAAGGGAATTGTTTTTTGGCAATCCAATCATAACTATGACAAGTTTAATAAGGATAGTTATAACCTATATCATAGCATTCTTTATAATAATCATTAAAGGTCGGAGGCACAGTGTCATCATAAGAAATAGAATAGTTATATTTCACAATCGGTTTATCTGTGACCATACCATCATTGTTATTAGAAGGAGATGTATCAAACACATAATGATCAGTAGCAAAAGGATTTTCAAACACCTCTTCCCCAAGCTTAGAGCTTTCTATATCATTAGCAACAATGGTGTTCAAAGCATTCATATTAATAACATTCCCATTAGCATGCATATAAAGTTCCATGTGTTTTTTAATTCTTTCTTCAAACACATCATGTCCTAATTCAAGATAAAGTTCATAAAGATCTCTCATATTTTTGTTGTTTTCCATTATGCCTAACTAGTGTAAACAAGAAACAAAAAGATACAATTGCAGGATCTAAAGGAAATAGCTTCGAGCACATACACAACGGCAACAGAAAAAGTACTTTACCTGGGACCGGAGTATGAGTGCCTTTTACCTTTCCTCCCCGGCAACGGCGCCAGAAAAGTAGCTTGATGTCTACGGGTGCTTCTATTCTTGTAGATAGTGTTGGGCCTCCAAGAGCAGAGGTTTGTAGAACAGCAGCAAGTTTCCCTTAAGTGGATCACCCAAGGTTTATCGAACTCAGGGAGGAAGAGGTCAAAGATATCCCTCTCATGCAACCCTGCAACCACAAAGCAAGAAGTCTCTTGTGTCCCCAACACACCTAATAGGTGCACTAGTTCGGCGAAGAGATAGTGAAATGCAAGTGGTATGAATGGTAGTAACGGCGCCAGAAAAGTGCTTGCTGGCGTGCAGTTGATGGTAGTAAAATTGCAGGAAGTATAGATGCAGTAAAACAGTAAACAAGCAGCGATAGCAGTATTTAGGAACAAGGCCTAGGGATCATACTTTCACTAGTGGACACTCTCAACATTGATCACATAACAGAATAAATAGATAGATGCTAGACTCTACACCCTCTTGTTGGATGATGAACACCACTAACTGTGTAGGATTACACGAACCCTCAATGCCGGAGTTAACAAGCTCCACTGTATTCGATATTCATGTTTAAATAACCTTAGAGTGCAAGATAGATCAACACAATTACACCGAGAACTAACATAGCATGCACACTCGTCACCATCACACTATGAAGGAGGCATAGATCACATCAAAACTATCATAGCAATAGTTAACTTCATAATCTACAAGAGATCACAATCATAGCCCACGCCAAGTACTACACGATGCACACACTCGTCACCATTACACCGTGCAGGAGGAATAAACTACTTTAATAACATCACTAGAGTAGCACATAGATGATATTCAACTAGATCACATAAAGAGAGAGATGAACCACATAGCTACAGCGGAGCCCTCAGCCCCGGGGTGAATTACTCCTCCTCATCATGGAGACAGCGATGGCGGTGGAGACGGCGGTGGAGATGACTCCGGGGGCAATTCCCCGTCCCGACAGGTGCCGGAACAGAGACTTCTGTCCCCCGAATTGGAGTTTCGCGATGGCGGCGGCTCTGGATGGTTTTCTCTGGTTTCGTCGAACGTGGTAGGGTTTTCGCGACGGAGACTTTAAGTAGGCGGAAGGGCAGCCTCGGAGGAGTCCTGGTGGGGCCACACACTAGGCCGGCGCGGCCAGGGCTTGGGCCGCGCCGCCCTCTCGTGTCCCCACCTCGTGGCCCCACTTCGTTTCCCTTCGGACTTCCGGAAGCTTCGTGGAAAAATAGGACCCCGGGCGTTGATTTCGTCCAATTCCGAGAATATTTCCTTACTAGGATTTCTGAAACCAAAAACAGCGAGTAAACAAGAGCCGGCACTTCGGCATCTCGTCAATAGGTTAGTTCCGGAAAACGCATAATAATGACATATAATGTGTATAAAACATGTAGATATCATCAATAATGTGGCATGGAACATAAGAAATTATCGATACGTCGGAGACGTATCACTCACCTCAAGCATGTCACGTAGTCGTAGTAGGGAAACTCCCTCCCATGGGGGAGCACAGATAAGTTGTAAACCTTCATTGAGCAATACAATCAACATGGAGGCCGATTCCAGCAATCGGCCAAAATTATCCTCGCCATACGTTCTGCCTGTGTTCAGCATCGATCTAGCAGGTGACTGATGTCTACGGGAGCTTCTATTCTTGTAGACAGTGTTGGGCCTCCAAGAGCAGAGGTTTGTAGAACAGCAGCAAGTTTCCCTTAAGTGGATACCCAAGGTTTATCGAACTCGGGGAGGAAGAGGTCAAAGATATCCCTCTTATGCAACCCTGCAACCACAAAGCAAGAAGTCTCTTGTGTCCCCAACACACCTAATAGGTGCACTAGTTCGGCGAAGAGATAGTGAAATACGAGTGGTATAAATAAGTAGTAGCAACGGCAGAAAAGTGCTCTGCCCAGGACGATAAACAAGCGATAGTAACTGCAGCAGTAGTAACGCGACGAGTAGTAAACAAGCGATAGTAACTCAGCAGTATTTAGGAACAAGGCCTAGGGATTACACTTTCACTAGTGGACACTCTCAACATTGATCACATAACAGAACGAGATAAATGCATACTCTACACTTTTGTTGGATGATGAACACATTGCGTAGGATTACACGAACCCTCAATGCCGGAGTTAACAAGCTCCACAATAATGCTCATGTTTAAGTAACCTTATAGTGTAAGATAGATCAACAGACTAAACCAAGTACTAGCATAGCATGCACACTGTCACCTTCATGCATATGTAGGAGGAATAGATCACATCAATATTATCATAGCAATAGTTAACTTCGCAATCTTCAAGAGATCTTGATCATAGCATAAACCAAGTACTAACACGGTGCACGCACTTGTCACCTTTGCACACATGCGGGAGGAATAAAACTACTTTAATAACACATCACTAGAGTAGCACATAGATAAATTGTGATACAAACATGCTGCAATCATAAAGAGATATAAATAAGCACCTCACTATGCCATTCAATGAGTAAGTATTCTCGTGAAATATGGCCTAAGAGACCCACACGGTGCACACACTGTCACCTTTACACACGTGGGACGAGGAGTCTCCGGAGATCACATAGGTAAAACTCACTTGACTAGCATAATGACATCTAGATTACAAGCATCATCATATGAATCTCAATCATGTAAGGCAGCTCATGAGATTATTGTATTGAAACACATAGGAGAGAGATGAACCACATAGCTACCGGTACAGCCCCGAGCCTCGATGGAGAACTACTCCCTCCTCATGGGAGCAGCAGCGGTGATGAAGATGGCGGTGGAGATGGAAGCGATGTCGATGGAGAAGCCTTCCGGGGGCACTTCCCCGCTCCGGCAGGGTGCCGGAACAGAGATCCTGTCCCCCAGATCTTGGCTTCGCGATGGCGGCGGCTCTGGCAGGTTTCTGTGGGTTTCGTCAATTGGTGTCGGGTTTTCTGATCCAGGGGCTTCTTATAGGCGAAGAGGCGGCGCCAGGGGGTCGAAGGGCTGGCCAAACCCTAGGGGGCGCGGGCCCCCCCTAGGCCGCGCTAGGGTATGGTGTGGTGGGCCTGTGCCCCCCCCTCTGGTCCCTCTCGTGTGTTCTGGATGCTTCCGGGGATTCTAAGATCTTTGGCATTGATTTCGTCCGATTCCGAGAATATTTCGTTACTAGGATTTCTGAAACCAAAAACAGCAGAAAACGGAACCGGCACTTCGGCATCTTGTTAATAGGTTAGTTCCGGAAAATGCACGAATATGACATAAAGTGTGCATATAACATGTAGATAACATCAATAATGTGGCATGGAACACAAGAAATTATCGATACGTTGGAGACGTATCAGCATCCCTAAGCTTAGTTCTGCTCGTCCCGAGCGGAGTAAAACGATAACAAAGATAATTTACGGAGTGACATGCCATCATAATCTTGATCATACTATTTGTAAAGCATATGTAGTGAATGCAGCGATCAAAACAATGGTAATGACATGAGTAAACAAGTGAATCATATAGCAAAGACTTTTCATGAATAGCACTTCAAGACAAGCATCAATAAGTCTTGCATAAGAGTTAACTCATAAAGCAATAATTCAAAGTAAAGGTATTGAAGCAACACAAAAGAAGATTAAGTTTCAGCGGTTGCTTTCAACTTGTAACATGTATATCTCATGGATATTGTCAACATAGAGTAATATAATAAGTGCAATAAGCAAGCATGTAGGAATCAATGCACAGTTCACACAAGTGTTTGCTTCTTGAGGTGGAGAGAAATAGGTGAACTGACTCAACATTGAAAGTAAAAGAATGGTCCTCATAGAGGAAAAGCATCGATTGCTATATTTGTGCTAGAGCTTTGATTTTGAAAACATGAAACAATTTTGTCAACGGTAGTAATAAAGCATATGCATCATGTAAATTATATCTTATAAGTTGCAAGCCTCATGCATAGTGTACTAATAGCGCCCGCACCTTGTCCTAATTAGCTTGGACTACCTGGATTATCACCGCAATACATATGCTTTAACCAAGTTTCACAAAGGGGTACCTCTATGCCGCCTGTACAAAGGTCTAAGGAGAAAGCTCGCATTTGGATTTCTCGCTTTTGATTATTCTCAACTTAGACATCCATACCGGGACAACATAGACAACGAGATAATGGACTCCTTTTTTAATGCTTTAAGCATTTGACAACAATTAATTCTTTTCTCATTAGAGATTTGAGGATGTTTGTCCAAAACTGAAACTTCCACCATGAATCATGGCTTTAG
>NC_061513.1:163004513-163033382 GCF_022539505.1 Lolium rigidum | reverse complement strand
CACAATACGGTTAATCCTTTGTTACAACAAGCCGGTGAGATTGACAACCTCACTTGTTTCGTTGGGGCAAAGTACTTTGGTTGTGTTGTGCGGGTTCCACGTTGGCGCCGGAATCTGCGGTGTTGCGCCGCACTACATCCCGCCGCCATCAACCTTCAACGTGCTTCTTGGCTCCTCCTGGTTCGATAAACCTTGGTTTCTTTACGAGGGAAAAACTTGCTGCTCGTGCTCATCATACCTTCCTCTTGGGGTTGCCCAACGAACGTGTGAAATACACGCCATCAAGCATATTTTTCAGGCGCCGTTGCGGGGAGATCAAGACACGCTGCAAGGGGAGTCTCCACTTCTCAATCTCTTTACTTTGTTTTTGTCTTGCTTTATTTTATTTACTACTTTGTTTGCTGCACTAAATCAAAATAATACAAAAAAAATTAGTTGCTAGTTTTACTTTATTTGCTATCTTGTTTGCTATATCGAAAACACAAAAAAATTAGTTACTTGCATTTACTTTATCTAGTTCACTTTATTTACTATCGCTAAAATGAGTAATCCTGAAGTTGAAGTTCGTTCATTTAAGCAACAAGGGGGAGAATGTTTAAAAGATGCTTGGTATAGAATTGGTGATGCCCATAATAGGTGCACTAAGAAACACTCCACCACTATCCTACTCGGGAATTTTTATGTTGGTATCTCTAGTCGGAATAGATATGTTCTTGATTGTCTCGCGGGAGGTAACTTCCTAGGTGCTCCCGCTTTAGAAGCTAGTTGCATTATTGAGAGTTTATTTGGAACACCACCTGTTAATGAAACTAAAAGTGAAACCTCCCTTGAGGATGTTATGAAAAAATTGGAAACCATAGAGAAAAATTGTAGCATTGAAACTAAAATGGAAATATTACTGGATAATACTGATAAACTTGATAAAATCCTAGGAGGAATTAATGAAAGAATTGCTACTCTAGAAATTTGTGCTATCCATGATAATCAAACCCATAGAATTGGTAAACTTGAAGAAGCTATGAGAAAATTGGGTTCAACTTTTTCTTCTCTTAAATTTAATGAGAAAGCTTATGTGGGTAAGGAGCAAAAATTCATGTATGTCTCTAAGGTGCCTAAACCAAAGAATTATTATAGGCCTAAAATTGATAAAACTCCCAACACCGTTGGTAATGATGTTGATGCTTCATCTCTTGATGTTACTTGATACACACTTTCGCGCCTAGCTGAAAGGCGTTAAAGAAAGCGCTTATGGGAGACAACCCATGTTTTTACCTACAGTACTTTGTTTTATATTTGTGTCTTGGAAGTTGTTTACTACTGTAGCAACCTCTCCTTATCTTAGTTTTGAGTTTTGTTGTGCCAAGTTAAGCCGTTGATAGAAAAGTAAGTACTAGATTTGGATTACTGCGCAGTTCCAGATTTCTTTGCTGTCACGAATCTGAGCCCACTGCCCTGCAGGAAGCTCAGAAAATTATGCCAATTTACGTGCATGATCCTCAGATATGTACGCAACTTTCATTCAATTTGAGCATTTTCATTTGAGCAAGTCTGGTGCCATTTTAAAATTCGTCAATACGAACTGTTCTGTTTTGACAGATTCTGCCTTTTATTTCGCATTGCCTCTTTCGCTATGTTGGATGAATTTCTTTGATCCACTAATGTCCAGTAGCATTATGCAATGTCCAGAAGTGTTAAGAATGATTGTGTCACCTCTGAATATGTCAATTTATATTGTGCACTAACCCTCTAATGAGTTGTTTCGAGTTTGGTGTGGAGGAAGTTTTCAAGGATCAAGAGAGGAGTATGATGCAACATGATCAAGGAGAGTGAAAGCTCTAAGCTTGGGGATGCACCCGGTGGTTCACCCCTGCATATATCAAGAAGACTCAAGCGTCTAAGCTTGGGGATGCCCAAGGCATCCCCTTCTTCATCAACAAATTATCGAGTTCCTCCCACGAAACTACATTTTTATTCGGCCACATCTTATGTGCTTTTTCTTGGAGCGTCGGTTTGTTTTTGTTTTTGTTTTGTTTGAATAAAAAGGATCCTAGCATTCACTTTATGGGAGAGATACACGCTCCGCTGTAGCATATGGACAAATATGTCCTTGGTTTCTACTCATAGTATTCATGGCGAAGTTTCTCCTTCGTTAAATTGTTATATGGTTGGAATTGGAAAATGATACATGTAGTAATTGCTATAAATGTCTTGGGTAATGTGATACTTGGCAATTGTTGTGCTCATGTTTAAGCTCTTGCATCATATGCTTTGCACCCATTAATGAAGAAATACATAGAGCATGCTAAAATTTGGTTTGCATATTTGGTTTCTCTAAGGTCTAGATAATTTCTAGTTTTGAGTTTGAACAACAAGGAAGACGGTGTAGAGTCTTATAATGCTTTCAATATGTCTTTTATGTGAGTTTTGCTGCACCGGTTCATCCTTGTGTTTGTTTCAAATAAGCCTTGCTAGCCTAAACCTTGTATCGAGAGGGAATACTTCTCATGCATCCAAAATACTTGAGCCAACCACTATGCCATTTGTGTCCACCATACCTACCTACTACATGGTATTTTCCAGCCATTCCAAAGTAAATTGCTTGAGTGCTACCTTTAAAATTCCATCATTCACCTTTGCAATATATAGCTCATGGGACAAATAGCTTAAAAACTATTGTGGTATTGAATATGTAATTATGCACTTTATCTCTTATTAAGTTGCTTGTTGTGCGATAACCATGTTTAGCGGGGAACGCCATCAACTCATTGTTGAATTTCATGTGAGTTGCTATGCATGTTCGTCTTGTACGAAGTAAGGGCGATCTACACTCGAGTTGAATGGTTTGAGCATGCATATTGTGAGAGAAGAACATTGGGCCGCTAACTAAAGCCATGTTTCATGGTGGAAGTTTCAGTTTTGGACAAACATCCTCAAATCTCTAATGAGAAAAGAATTAATTGTTGTTGAATGCTTAAAGCATTAAAAGAGGAGTCCATTATCCGTTGTCTATGTTGTCCCGGTATGGATGTCTAAGTTGAGAATAATCAAAAGCGAGAAATCCAAATGCGAGCTTTCTCCTTAGACCTTTGTACAGGCGGCATAGAGGTACCCCTTTGTGAAACTTGGTTAAAGCATATGTATTGCGGTGATAATCCAGGTAGTCCAAGCTAATTAGGACAAGGTGCGAGCACTATTAGTACACTATGCATGAGGCTTGCAACTTATAAGATATAATTTACATGATGCATATGCTTTATTACTACCGTTGACAAAATGGTTTCATGTTTTCAAAATCAAAGCTCTAGCACAAATATAGCAATCGATGCTTTTCCTCTGAGAGGACCATTCTTTTACTTTCAATGTTGAGTCAGTTCACCTATTTCTCTCCACCTCAAGAAGCAAACACTTGTGTGAACTGTGCATTGATTCCTACATATTCGCTTATTGCACTTATTATATTACTCTATGTTGACAATATCCATGAGATATACATGTTACAAGTTGAAAGCAACCGCTGAAACTTAATCTTCTTTTGTGTTGCTTCAATACCTTTACTTTGAATTATTGCTTTATGAGTTAACTCTTATGCAAGACTTATTGATGCTTGTCTTGAAGTGCTATTCATGAAAAGTCTTTGCTTTATGATTCACTTGTTTACTCATGTCATCACCATTGTTTTGATCGCTGCATTCTCTACATATGCTTTACAAATAGTATGATCAAGTTTATGATGGCATGTCACTCCGGAAATTATCTTTGTTATCGTTTTACCTTGCTCGGGACGAAGCGAACTAAGCTTAGCGATGCTGATACGTCTCCAACGTATCGATAATTTCTTGTGTTCCATGCCACATTATTGATGTTATCTACATGTTTTATGCACACTTTATATCATATTCGTGCATTTTACGGAACTAACCTATTAACAAGATGCCGAAGTGCCGATTCATTGTTTTCTGCTTGTTTTTGGTTTCAGAAATCCTAGTAAAGAAATATTCTCGGAATTGGACGAAATAAAAGCCCGAGAGGCCTATTTTCTCACGAAGCTTCCGGAAGACCGAAGACGAGACGAAGAGGGGCCACGGGGTGGCCAAACCCTAGGGCGGCGCGGCCCCACCCCCGGCCGCGCCGGCCCGTGGTGTGGGCCCCCCGTGCCGCCTCTCGACTTGCCCTTCCGCCTACAAATAGCCTCCGTGACGAAACCCCCGATACCGAGAGCCACGATACGGAAAACATAACTGAGACGCCGTCGCCGCCGATCCCATCTCGGGGGATCCAGGAGATCGCCTCCGGCACCCTGCCGGAGAGGGGATTCATCTCCCGGAGGACTCTACGCCGCCATGGTCGCCTCCGGTGTGATGTGTGAGTAGTCTACCCCTGGACTATGGGTCCATAGCGGTAGCTAGATGGTTGTCTTCTCCCCATTGTGCTATCATTGTCGGATCTTGTGAGCTGCCTATCATGATCAAGATCATCTATATGTAATTCTATATGTTGCGTTTGTTGGGATCCGATGAATAGAGAATACTTGTTATGTTGATTATCAAAGTTATACATGTGTTGTTTATGATCTTGCATGCTCTCCGTTATTAGTAGATGCTCCGGCCAAGTAGATGCTTTTAACTCCAAGAGGGAGTACTTATGCTCGATAGTGGGTTCATGCCCGCATTGACACCGGGACGATGACGAGAAAGTTCTAAGGTTGTGTTGTCTTGTTGCCACTAGGGATAAAACATTGATGCTATGTCTAAGGATGTAGTTGTTGATTACATTACGCACCATACTTAATGCAATTGTCCGTTGCTTGCAACTTAATACTGGAGGGGTTCGGATGATAACCTCGAAGGTGGACTTTTTAGGCATAGATGCGGTTGGATGGCGGTCTATGTACTTTGTCGTAATGCCCAATTAAATCTCACTATACTCATCATGATATGTATGTGCATTGTCATGCTCTCTTTATTTGTCAATTGCCCAACTGTAATTTGTTCACCCAACATGCTGTTCGTCTTATGGGAGAGACACCTCTAGTGAACTGTGGACCCCGGTCCAATTCTCTTTCTTGAAATACAATCTCATTGCAATACTTGTTCTACTTGTTTTCGCAAACAATCATCTTCCACACAATACGGTTAATCCTTTGTTACAGCAAGCCGGTGAGATTGACAACCTCACCTGTTTCGTTGGGGCAAAGTACTTTGGTTGTGTTGTGCAGGTTCCACGTTGGCGCCGGAATCTCCGGTGTTGCGCCGCACTACATCCCGCCGCCATCAACCTTCAACGTGCTTCTTGGCTCCTCCTGGTTCGATAAACCTTGGTTTCTTTCTGAGGGAAAACTTGCTGCTGTGCTCATCATACCTTCCTCTTGGGGTTGCCCAACGAACGTGTGAAATACACGCCATCATGCGGCCACACCAGGATGGACCGAGTCCGGAATTATGATATACGAGATAGAGTTGGGGTAGCACCAATTGCAGAGAAACTTGTCCAACATCGTCTAAGATGGTTTGGGCATATTCAGCGCATGCCTCCAGAAGCTTCAGTGCATAGTGGACGGCTAAACATGCTGATAATGTCAAGAGAGGATGGGTAGACCAAACTTGACATGGGAGGAGTCCGTAAAGAGAGATCTGAAGGACTGGAGTATCACCAAAGAACTAGCCATGGACAGAGCCGCGTGGAAGCTTGCTATCCATGTGCCAGAACCATGAGTTGGTTACGAGATCTTATGAGTTTCACCTCTAGCCTACCCCAACTTGTTTGGGAATAAAAGCTTTGTTGTCGTTGTTTTATATTTTCACTTCCATTTCTTTCCCGTGATGTACTTCTGCTAGTTTGTAATTGTGTCTCTTGGTTAATATAAAATCTACACCGTAGGGGGTTCTCCTACGATAATTTAATAAAATAGAAAATGAAAAATGATTTTTATACCAAAAAGTTGAAAATTCAAGTTAGCAACATTGTTGGGAATGGCAAGATGCACCACCATGCGCAATTTGGGCACATTATAACTAACTATGCCATAAATATGACCATAACTATGTCATTTGGCTTGAAATCTATGAATCTTCGTACATGATAGTCCGTTTTGTGAAGAAATTTTGTTTTTATTACCCTATTACATGTTTCTTAGTTCCCCTATCAACTAGTACACATATTAGCACTCCATGCGAAAGGATTTCATTTTTTGAGATTTTCTTCATTTTCTTTTATTTATTTCAAAACCGGATCAAAATGGTCGATATGATTATTCAGAAAGGGGTTGAATATTTCAGCACTATCATCGGTTTCACTATGTAATAAGTAATATGTATCTAAATAAGATTTTTGGGGATTTGTAGGACCAATTTATAACACACCTATAGTTCAAATTTGAATTTCTTTCAATAAATCAGCATAAATTCATTTAAATGCGCGAAAGTAGCTACAAATCATTAAAATTCGTAATAGTTGGCAATTGCCACTGAAATGCGGCCTACTTTACCTGAAAAATATAGAGGTACGATTTGGAACAATATTTTTTGTATCTCATTCACAAAATAAACCTATTTTGTCATTTAGAAAATGAAAAATGATTTTCTTTATACCAAAAAGTTGAAAATTCTTGTTTGCAACATTGTTGGGAATAAAGATGCACCACCATGCGCAATTTGGGAACGTTATAACAAGCTATACCACAAATATAGCCATAACTATGTCATTTTTGCGGAATTGTTGGACCAAGTTATAACCTATAGGACCAAGTTTTTGCCTGAATCTCAGAAAAAGTGACAACTTATAAATGGGAAGACAATAATTTTCAAACATTTTCAGATTATTTGGTTCATGACTTCATGTACATGATTTTTCCCATGTTTTCATAAAAAAACCCAGCAAATCTTTCCATCTACCAGATACATTGGCTATGCAAATTTCACTCCGTTGGACCCGATGTGGCGATGTTGTAGTTCCGGCAGCCGAGAAGTAGCATGGAGATTTTCCTTTTCCTCGTCTCGTGCCTCACCTATTTGGATGAAGTGGGAGACCCACTGGCTTTTTGTCAGGGCTGGCTTCCACTGACATTGCTTTCGGCGCAAGCAAGCAGCGTACTGCAGAGTTGTCTTTGTCAGAGAGAGAGATGGACTTGGTTCGACACCGGTATGGCCGATAAGTCGATTGCGAGACAGACATGTTAGTGGGTGGTCAGGTTGTGGGGCCCTTTCATCTGGCACACGCATCATGTTCTGGAATAAACTATTGCTACCATTTAAATGTTCAGCTTTTTTTTTCTTCTGGAGTCCAACTCCGCTTCCCACCTGATAAATGATTCTCCAGAGGCCAGCACTATCTTTTACGCAGTACTCACTCGATGCATCTGTATTTTTCGCAGAGGCGTATAGATGGAGAAGGCATAGTACAGATATCGGACACAGAGTCGTGTTTATATAGCTCCCGAATCAACTAATAGCAAGATAGATTGGTTCAGACAAACTCGAATAGAAGAGATCAAGCCTGTAAAAGATATCAAGATGTGCACAACCTTGCAACGATCCAATGGACAACTAACGATTAAATAGGTGTTTATCATTTTGGAACGTACCGATGGGTATGCATAAGCTGTTGTCTAATCCTGTAGTGGTCTCATTACATCATATTATTACGCCTAAGATCTAATATTGTTAAGCTCGGAATCTAATCAGTTTTACTTATTTAAAATTTCAATACGAAAACCGGAGAATGCGTACAAAGGTGTGTTCAAAATCTACGAAATGTAATATCATATTAGCAGCTATTTTTATCATCGTCATACAAAATAAAGATGGACATGAACTTCACGGGATCGTGCGCCAAGACGCACATTTAATTCTAGTTCTCATAATGCCCTCACTACTCCAACAAAAACAGACAGTTTTGATCATGCCATACACCATCGCCCCCATGAACCAATCGCTACCTTGATTTGTGTACTCATCGAATTACAGGCATGTCAAGCATACAAATTGAGACTTCCATTCACAATACCTTCCAACATACATTCGAGGAGGTACAAATCTTGTTGGTTTCTTTACAAACACGATGTGTGATCGAGAACCAACCTGTGGTTGGATGGTTAGGAGGGCAGTGACGCCACCAGCCCACCAGAATTTAAATCCTAGATTTGACACTTTGGTGTCTCATAAAGGTGGAATATTTTTCAGTAGGAGGCGATGTTCCCGTCGATAGTAAGGCGCCTGTGGTGACTTCGTCAATCTCAACACCTGCCGAATCAGGTCTCTTGGAGGTGTTCATAGGGGTAGGATGTGCATGTGTGCGTTTATAGGGATGAGCGTGTGCGCGTATGTGTGTTTCGCAAAAAACATGCTGTGTGATCTATATATAGACGGAAGGAACTTAGCATTGACATACTCATATGCATTCCATCTCATTCGTTTATACTGAAAACTTCTGGAACTCCTGGCTAGTGATTTGGCAAAATGGTATACAAATTTACTCTATCCGTATAATTTTGTGTCATCAGCATGATGACATTAAGAATTAGAGATGGAAATGGCATCACATACGATGTATCTCTAGACCACTAGAATATACAAGATACATATATTACTTCTTCTGCTTACTAATATAACACATTTTGGCAAGCTAATTTAGCTTGGCAAAACATCTTATATTAGTGCACGGAGGGAGTACCATATAAGAGATGTGGACTGAGTTTCTTGCGTGTACTTCATTGTGCAGCTGGCCATAGCAAACTGCAGGTCTGCAGCTGATCAACGAACTGAGACATTTTTCATCTTTCCAGACCTGTGCCTGACAAAGAATGCAGCTAGCATGCTCTTCGTGCGGACGGGAGCCTTTTGGATTTGGCGCGCTCTTGGGTTATCGAGAGAACTGAATGATGACAAATGCCTTGTACCAGGCTGATCCTGAAAATGCAAATCAGCAACCTCAGTATATAATCAAGAATTCAGTTTGGCATTATTGTTAAGCACATATTTCACCATATTGTAGATTACCTTCATGCCACTGTTACGAGTAACAATGTCCGAGCTGGTCACATTCGACTGTGTACGCTTGGGCAAGGGAGAGGCAGACGATTCCTTACCTAAAAAATAAGTTGTTTCAGATGAAATGCTTGCTGCCTGTACATACAGATATATACTAGGCAAAAATCTGCCACTTAGGTACTCTTGGTTCCAACCATCAAACTGAATCACACAACTGGGATGCTATAAGCAATCAAATAAATTAAGTACCTAGAAGGTTGAACCCATCACTGGATGTAGGTTTAGAAGTTTTTGTTTCTCCGTGGCTGCAAAAAGCAGATCACAACATATAAAATGCTACATTTCGCAAGAATGGTGCAAAATAGAGGTGGCATACTTACCCTAATTCAGATTGTCGTTCTCCATTGGTTTTGGAGTTCTTCTCTGAAGCCAAGTGCCAGAAAAGAGTTTTCTCTGATGAGGAAAGCATTTGCCTCAGTATACTAAGTACTTAGTAGTATAAAATTTCCAAATGTGCCCACAGAAACGTACCTGAGGGATAAGGTTTGGGCCGTAAGTCGAACTCAGCATCAGTCTGCATCTCGGAAAAGGTCTGCATCCTTTTGTTTCCTGAAACTGGAACAGAGAAAAATTAACAAGTTAAATTAGGCACTAATCATTTCTTTGGGCTGCGAGTTACATCCTTGTATCACACGTTCTTACCTGGTACGATGTAATGTTTGTGGTGCCTGGTGGCGGTTCCGATCATCTGCTGCTGCCTAAGGCCTTCTTTATCCGTGTAGGTTTGGCAGGTGAGGACTTGCTGAACATGGAAAAAAAGTGCCACTTGTCACTCCTGTAGCTCTATCAGCACAAATTCCCGTGCTAAAATAGTAGGTACCTGGTTCAAGGATGCTACTTTCAGCTCGATAGTTGAGAGCTCTGAAGCCTGTTGTTCATACAGGTCTGTCAACTTGAAGGCGACGGTACCAAGGTGGTCGACCGCGTTGACCAGGGCCCTGACAGCATAATCCTTCAAGTTGTCCAGCACCCTGACAACAAAAAAAGCATGTGAAAAAGGATCAGACAATTTCTCAGTGCACGTTCCACTTCTGCACGATGATCAACTATCAGAAACTTTATGTGTTCTTCAATAGTTTACAGAAGCCTTTATTCATTTCGCAGTGCAGTCAGATGCAGAAGATAGACACATCTATTCAATCGCAGCTTTGGCCCCAGGGGCTTGATACTATGTTTTTCGTTATCTCCTTGGTAATGAAAATCGATCCACGAGGATCGCTTGGGAAAAAAAATCAATCGCAGCTTTTATTCCCTTTCTTTTGTGACCATCATTCCAATACAATTCTACAGAGTACGTGGAGTAATAGCCATGTGCGATAAATGTTTCATAAATTCCTCAGTATAAGCTAAACTTAACAAGGCAGCCTCTATTTCTGAGTTGGTCGAGAAATTTTTATTTCTAAGCGGACGACCCTGAGCGTCGATTCTTTATCTAACACAAATCGAGTAGCACAGTCTGAATTAGTAACAATTATGAAACCTCGTGCAAGGAACCAAAATTTCTACTACAGCCTACAGAGCCCAAGATAATTTTCTAGTGGTGTCTCAGCATTTAAGCCTCCACACCTGGAGTGTTTTTTTGTCAATCAATTGGCCTTGATTTGCCTAGTACTATGAGTCCATGGGTAGATGGACGCCGATATGCTAGCATACACTGAACTAATCAATGCTTCATAGAAGCCTATTGTGCACCATGCAACACCCACCAAAATACTAGCAGCAAGACACAAAATTCAGTTAGAACATGGGCTGCTAGGAACACCATGTAGTAAGCAATGATTGCTACACATGCACAAGCTGTTGTTCAGCGCGCGAGTTGATAGAAAATCAACTACAAGAACACGAAATCGCGTGAGAGAGGAGGACAGGAAGAAATCTCACACGTGCTTCTGCTCGCTGTGGAGGTAGGACTTCTCGCAGTACTCGGAGGCGGAGTAGAGCTGCGGGCGCAGGTTCTTGAGCTCCTGCACAACACACGGAGCAAATTAAACGCGAGCCGTTTACTTACTTAGTGTCGACCAAACAATGGAAGCGCAAAACGCGGATCTCTCGGCACGCCGAGCGACGCGGAGGTGAACTGAACTCAGGTAGAGGCGGGATCTCCCGGATCCGGGCCGCGGGGCCGTACCTGAAGCGCCTTGACGAAGCTCCTGCTCTGCTCCATGGACGCCTCGTCGAAGGTGGCGGGAGCAGGGCGGGCGAACGACGACGGCGGCGCCTGCTGCTGCTGCATCGCGTCCTCTGCCTGCTCGCGGCTTCTTGCCGTGGCCTCTCGCCGACCCTTAGTTCAGTGGGTAGGATGGAGCGGAACGGGAAGCGGGGAGGGCAAGGCACGTGAGGAGGAAGCAAGGTAGCGATGCGATTCCTCCGGTGGTGCGTGCCCGGGGAAGTGCGGGCAGCCAGCAGTAGGAGGAGGTCGCGTAATGGAGGTCCTGTGTTGTGCGGTCGGGCGGGAGTGGAGGCAGGTGGCGGAGTGGGTCAGTGAGGTGAGCTGAGGTTGACGGCGATGGCGACGGCCGACGGGGTCGCGTTGGTTACGAGTCGCTTTAGTTCTAGTCAATGCTCGGCGGGCGCAGGCAAATGACGGCAAGCAGATTAGGGGAATCGAGTGGAAGCTTTACCCACCCTGCCCATCTGCTGCTCGTGCTGTCGTGCCGTCTGCAAGCATAGGGCGCCTTCGTTGCCTCGGTTGAATTTCTGCATTACTGCTCCAGCAAGATGGGAGCACCTGCGCGTCGTGAACGGATTATGGATCATGAAAGCCGGTCGTTTGGTAGCCTGTGCGGCTTTTTGCACAGCGGAGAAGGAATCCAGGCCCTATCATTTGGTTGCCCATTTTTAGCGGAATCTGTTGTTTGGTTGCTCAAATCACAGTTTCATATCCTTACCACAATTTAAATATGGTGAGATTACCATGCCATGTCATATTACATACGATCAGACATCACTCAAAAGAACACGATCCTCACGATCACCACGATGAGGAAGGCGATGATGTAATCTTTCACCCGGCTGGGACGTACCTTCGGCGGCGCAGAGCATGTACTTCCTCCGGTGGCAGTTGTGCTAATGGCACTGCCTCATCGATGGCATGATCGTCATGCAGCTCCTCTTCCATGAAGGTGAGGTACTCTTGTTGTGCCTCCTCCAATGTTGCATATCCTCGGTAGCTGTTGTTGGAGAAGCCATTGACCTGATCTTGACATACTCTTCATGAGTTGTAGATTCCTCGAACCCGCCCGCGAAACACCACATACCACTAGCATGGCATAAGAAGAAGTTAGCGATCACAACCATGAAGCAATTCAGAAAAGAGCAATAGAACAACACAAGTGTTGACAGCAAATGGTAAACTAACAGGGGCATGCATGATCATTCCAAAAGTCGATCAGAAGTTCATCCTACATTACCATGGTGGCGTCCTACCACCACAACAAAAGTGGGTGTCTCATTCTAACACCGCAAAGTTCACCATCACCTGAGGGGTTAGTATATACCACCTCATCATACTTACAAAAGGGGGCCATCAAATGTTTTTCATCCTAGCTACTGCCAGAATATACATCATCATCATCACCATCTCCATGCATGCATCCCTGAACCACGCCCTCAAGGGCACCACTACACCTTGCCGTGGTACTTGCCAAGGTAGTTTCTCAGCCAGAGGACGCGGTGTGGCTCGATCATGCCGACGAAGCTGGAACCCTGGGCCTTGTGGTCGACGAGGTGGCTGAGGGCGGCCATGAGATCATCCTCAGCGAAGCCAAGCATGTCCATGACCGCAGTGTACAGGTCAGGGTGCATGTCCGTGGGCTTGTTGTCCCTGATGGCCCGTGCGACGTCCTTCACAGCAACAGTCATGTTGGTGAAGGCCAGCTCATCATCCGCGAAGGCACCTCTCTTCCTCTTGCCGGCGGTCGCCTTCTCAGGCGCATCGGTGGGCTTGTCAGCATCGAGGTTGACCGTGTCAGACTTCTAGGTTTCAGCATCCTCAGGTGCAGGATTTGCTGCAGCCGAGCCAAGGGGTCACTGGATCTGTTGACTGCCAAAACCCACCGGCGGGCAGCGGCCTTATCAACACTGTAGAGCCGGGGGGAGCCTAGAGCTGCGGCTGGCTGAGACCCCTCCGAGCGACGGCCCGCAATGCTCTTCTGGTCACACGCGGCGTTGCGAAGTGCAGGGCGTGCCACCTGACCTATACCCGGTCGGGAAGGTGATGAGATTGCCTCGCTTAGTTTCTGCGGGGCATACATGTAAACGTTAAATACGAGCCTCGATCGGCTCTCGGGTTATCTCGTGAATCGGCTCAAAGAGCCGATCCACCCATGATCCGTACGGGGTGTACGAATACTTGGTGGTCCTGCTTGATCAAGATGAAGCTAATGAGATCTACGACGATTTAGGGTTTTCACCACATAATCGGATCATCCTACTCCAGGTTGGGCCAGATGGCCACGCACGGTGCTCGTAAGCCGATCCTAAACAAGGCCAAAAAATCAACATGAAGTTGATCCTAGGAACATCCCGTTTAGGACTTGCGAACGCCACCCTACGTGCCACAGGATCCTCCCCCTTTGTAAGGCCAAACTATTGCGGATATTAAACTAATCCTTGTAGAAACAAGGAGCCATCGTAACGGATCAGATCTACTAAATAATGATCAAGCGGGGTGCCGCCCCACACCTGAGATAGGCGTGAGGACGGCTAGATATGCAAGGGTTGCACTACGTAAGCATGCTTAAACGAAGAACAATGCTAACCCTAACACATCTAATGATAACTACGTTGCTCGCCATCAAAAGCGCTTCGATGACGAGCAACGCATGAACAACGTAGGGCTTGTGCTGCCTAGATCGCAAGATGCGATCTAGGCGGCATGTCGCTTACCCGATAGAAACCCTCGAGATGAAGGAGTTGGCGATGCGCCGAGATTGGTTTGTTTTTGGGATTGAACGTGAGTTGTTGTTTATTCCATAAACCCTAGGTACATATTTATAGTCCAGGGGACTTTCTAATGAGGGCGTGCACTAAACCGTGCACGACCAAGATTCTATCTCTTAACTAAAATACGATCTAATATGTTACGGATACACGGGCAATTAAGCCCAACTTGGTATAAAAGGCCGATCCACATACTTCTTCTATATATTTCTTCACACCCATCTTCGATCGCGGCCCACCTCTGACTTGGTCAAATTCTGGTGATAACACATGCCCCCCTGGTTTTGGAAATGGAATTTCCAAAATCATTACGCTCTCGTCGGGTCATGTCGTGGCAGAACCGTCGCAGTATCCGTTATTATGATGACTTGCCTTCTCAACTTCTCCGCGTGATTTGGCAGTCTTTTCTCTTTCTTTCAAACACCACTTCCTCGGAAACTGCTGTGGCATTGAATTTTCACCATCCCCCTTTATTTAACTGCTACGAACAGTTCTGCCCTGCATCCTCGCATTAGCAGTCCAAAAACCCTCCTGCACCATCATGTCTTCTTCCTCCTCAGCCCCATCGGACTCCTCCAGCCAGTCCTCCATGTCCCGCGAGCCGACGCCGGAGCACAACCCAGCGGTGGTTCATGCGGCCAATACCCGCCGCGCCATTGCGGCCGGGGAGGAGTCAGATCATGACTTCTCCATCTGGTCCGAGGACGACCAGTCCTCGACGGACGGGGAGAGCGACCTCCGTTTCCTCGCCGACGGGGAACCGGAGGAGGAGAGCGATGACGATCGCTTCTCCTGGGACGACTTCACCTCCTCCGAGGGGGTGATGGAGGAAGAAGAGGAGGAGGAGGAGGACGACGACGACGACTCCCTCGAAGGCTACCCACCAGCGAAGCGCCTTCGCATGTGGTGGGACGACGACGAGCCAGCGACGACGAGGGTGGGGATGAGGCCCCCATGGAGGGCTACGGGAGTAGCGACGAAGAGCCCATCGGCAGCAGTGCCGATGAGAGCTCGGAGGATGATGATGAGGACAATGACGGCCCGTAGATAGGACCTCTGTCATAGGGTCAGTAGTGGTAGATGGGGCAATGTATCCCCTCGTATTTCCTTTTGAGAGCAATTCAGTTCTTTATGTAAGAAATCCCGCCTATCAATGAAGAATTGTTCCCCACTTTGATTTTGCCGATTTCTTCTGAGTTTGATTGAGCCGATTTGCCTCTCCTACTGACCTTGCCGATTTGCCCTCTTTGCCAATGTGTAATGAGCCGATAACAACGCACCGGCCCTTCAACAGAGCGATCTACCAGGCCTGTTGCCCCCCGAGTCTCAGCCAATGCAAAACAGAGACGAGGAATACGCGCATGAACTGTGTAGACCTGGGCCTGATCGTGTGCGGGGAAGTTCCTTATGCAAATCGGCTTCTCTGAGCGGAAAGCATTCAAGGTGAGCTGCCCCCCGAGCTCTTACTCGAGGCGAGAACTGCCGACCCTCTTTCTCCCTCTGACAGCCGATAACTAGCCCCACAGATTGGAAATCCTGGATTTGGTGAAGGCTTGATAATCCTCGCACAACTAGAGTCGATGACTACGCATCGGCTGTTTCTTGATTCTTGACATGCTGCTCCTGACATTGTCCTTGAAGAAATTTCCCTTGAGTCGATGGTCCTGCATCGGCTTTCATGTCCTTAAGTCGATGCCTGCCTGCATCGGTCGTGTTCGAAAATTTTCGAATTTTCATTTTTCTTTTTTACGGCCGACTCGTGCATCGGCCCCCATATTCCAATACCCATCAACAAAAGATGAGATGCTTCGTTGTATATCCTCGTATTTCCATATACTGGGTGCCCCCGAGCCGATTCTGTCAAGAAAATTGATGGTATCGGCTCTGTTGGATAACATGTTGAACCCAGGCAGAAAGGTAGGTGAGGATAATTTTGGCCGATTACTGGAATCGGCCTCCACGTTGCTTGTTCGTTGAAGGTTTGGTAAGTTCCCTTCGTAAATTTTTTGGGACCGATCACAAGGATCAGCCTCTCCTGGTTTGCTCATTGGTTTGATCTTGCTACTTGGTCGAGCTGGATGAAACCAACCCAACCTCTGACTTGATGCGCCTGTCGTCGTCCACCTTGTGTGCTCCGTAGAGTCGTGGAGCGCTACGCTCCGTCGGCAAGATGAGTACCATGTTTGTGCCAGCCGATGTCTCATCATCGGCTCTCCTCTCGTTTAGGGCGCCACTCCATTTTCCGTGGACGACCCTCTTCATCCGGGGTTCGCTGAACCTTTGCGGCCAGATCAGGCCGTGCCTTTCTTAGCGTATGCAGGTACAACCTTTCGGCTTCCTCCGGGCCGCGCAATCGCTGAACCCTGCGCTTCGGGAACGGCTGAGACCGTCAGGGCACCACCTTGGCCGGTGGTACCTGTCTTCTTCCACTTCTCCCTCGTCTTCTGAATCTTCAAGATCTGCCCAACGAGGTGACTCGGCGCGTTTGCTTTGTGGTGGGAGAGGCCCTAAGCGCTCGAACACAGACACGTTGGCTGCCTCCTTCTTTTCTGATTGCATTCACGGGCAATTGCCGATTGTGGGCAATCGGCTCATTCCTGAATCCCAGCGGTGTACGAAGAGGGGCAGTCCCAGTGTCTGGCGTTGTCATCTTGCTCCCTGGATGCTTCCGTGGCACAGCGCCCGTGCTCCTCCTCATCGTGATCCTGCCGACGATATCTTCTGGCTTCTCTAGCCAAACGATCTTCTCTGTCACCGTAATTGGGTCGCCGGCGTTGACCATTCTCGACTAACATATTTGTTGAGGAGGTGATCGAGAGAGGGGTCGCCGATATCTTATATTCTTCACCTCTCCCTCTCGTGACATAGCGCTTGCCATCATGACGGAGCCGATCGCGTGGAGCGGCCTCATCCGTATCCTTGCTGTGAGAGCAGGCTGCCCTCATCTCCATCTTTGCCGGAGTGGTTTCCAGTGCCCTACCATGTTGATGCTCGAACGAGGGGCCCGGCTGGCAACCTTCGGGGTAGGTGATTTCTACCATGTTAACGGCGGGGAAGGGTTGGGTGTCGACCTTCATGGCGTATCGGTTGAAAATTAGCCGCCCCTTCTCTATCGCCGCTTGGATGTGCCGACGCCACACCCGGCGGTCGTTGGTGGCATGGGAAAGCGAGTTGTGGAATTTGCGATACGGCTTTCCGTTTAGCTCTTTCGCCGTGGGGAACTTGAGACCTTCGAGAACCGTCAAGCTGTTTCTCCTTGAGCAGGAGGTCGAAGATTTGTTCGGTCTTGGTCACGTCAAAATCAAATCCCACGGGCGGCCCCGGTGGCTTTACCCATTTGCGGGCGACGGGGTTCCTCCCCGAGTCCACTCAGCCACTGCTATCTCTTGGCCTCCCGCAGGCACTTCATCCTCCTCCGTATCGACCATGACTATCGCACGCTTGAACTTGTCTTGGTACAGGTCGGGGTGGCGCCGTTCATATGCCGATAGTTTCGAACCATGTGCGCCGGCGAGGGATAATCTGCTTGGGAGGCCATGTCCTTGAGCTGTGTTGCAAGGCCTGCTACCGCCAACTCGACTGCTTCCTTTTCAGTTATGCGAACCGAATAACATCGGTTCCTAAGATTCCTGAAGCGCTGGATGTACTCTGTCACCGTTTCCCCGCGCTTCGACGTAGTTGTGCTAGATCGGCAATGCCGGACTCGGAAGCTTCGAATGGTATTGCATATGGAACTGTTCTTCCAACCGCTTCCAAGACTCGGATGGAGTTCGCTGGTAGAGAGGTGTACCATCCAAAGGCCGATCCCGTGAGGGACTGTGAAAAGAGCCTCACGCGTAGCTGATCCGACACTGAAGCCGGTCCTAGTTGAGCCAAGTATCGGCTGACGTGCTCGATGGAGCTGGAGCCATCTCGATCCACCGAATTTGGAGAAGTCGGGGAGCCGATATTTTGGTGGCAGCGGGATCATCTCGTAATCGTCAGGGTACGGCTTGGAATAGCCGACTGCCCTTCTTTTCGGCATCATGCCGAACTCGGTCTCTCGGTATGGTACTGATCCGATCCGTCTGTGCTGGCCGTAGGAGTTGCACTCCGAAGATTCGCCGGGGTGGCGTACTTGGCCTGCCACGTTTGCTTTTCCGGCTCCGAGCCGGCTGCGGGAGCCGGGCTCGGGAGTTTCGTCGGTGTGGCGTATTTAGTTAGCCACGTACGCTCTGTCGCCGACGTTCCTCCCGTCTTCGCCGGAGTCCCCGATGTTGTGGCCTGGTTTGTGAGTGCCCGAGTCACCACAATCCGGCACATACATGCACGCGTACCCATGAGGGATCTCCTTAGGCGCCTCCATTAAGAACTCGGTAGTCACCGGGGTCGCCACCAATTCGTAGACGAGGAATGCCGGTGTAGTCGGCACTTCGAGCGAGGTGCTGCCAACGCAAATGGCAGCGGTGGACGGGACCGGAAAGGCAACTCTCCTTGATGAGTCCCGAGAGCTGGCCACGACGGCGAGTACCGGTGGCTCATGATCTCTCGGATCACGCGCGAGCGACACGCTCCAAGCACGTTGACCAAGTTCTCGAGTGGCGGTGTAGTGAGTGAGCCACCGTGTAGTTGATCTCCGCCGCCGGACCCCGGTGCGTTCCTCCGACGGGGAAGAGAGGTCTATCCCATCGAGTGCACCTTTCGGTGAGAACCCCTTCCATCCGATGCCACCGGAACGGGTTCTCTCGAAAGAGCCGATGAGGTCGGCTTCGAGGGTAGCCTTGATCTCGTTGTATTGCTTCTTAAGGTCATCGAGGCGGATCCTCGTAGGTGAGTCGGCGTGCCGTCCGCCATCTCGGATGTAGATGGCGATGTGGTTGATGTAGACGGTTGTCCCACCGGGCGTGCCGGAATGTGTTGACTCGCCAAAACCCACCGGCGGGCAGCGGCCTTATCAACACTCGTAGAGCCGGGGAGCCTAGAGCTGCGGCCGGCTGAGACCCCTCCGAGCGACGGCCCGCAATGCTCTTACGGTCACACGCGGCGTTGCGAAGTGCAAGGGCGTGCCACCCGACCTATACCTGGTCGGGAAGGTGATGAGATTGCCTCGCTTAGTTTCTCGCGGGGCATACATGTAAACGTTAAATACGAGCCTCGATCGGCTCTCGGGTTATCCCGTGAATCGGCTCAAAGAGCCGATCCACCCATGATCCGTACGGGGTGTACGAATACTTGGTGGTCCTGCTTGATCAAGATGAAGCTAATGAGATCTACGACGATTTAGGGTTTTCACCACATAATCGGATCATCCTACTCCAGGTTGGGCCAGATGGCCACGCACGGTGCTCGTAAGCCGATCCTAAACAAGGCCAAAAAATCAACATGAAGTTGATCCTAGGAACATCCCGTTTAGGACTTGCGAACGCCACCCTACGTGCCACAGGATCCTCCCCCCCTTTGTAAGGCCAAACTATTGCAGATATTAAACTAATCCTTGTAGAAACAAGGAGCCATCGTAACGGATCAGATCTACTAAATAATGATCAAGCGGGGTGCCGCCCCCACACCTGAGATAGGCGTGAGGACGGCTAGATATGCAAGGGTTGCACTACGTAAGCATGCTTAAACGAAGAACAATGCTAACCCTAACACATCTAATGATAACTACGTTGCTCGCCATCAAAAGCGCTTCGGTATGAGCAACGCATGAACAACGTAGGGCTTGTCTGCCTAGATCGCAAGATGCGATCTAGGCAGCATGTCGCTTACCTGATAGAAACCCTCGAGATGAAGGAGTTGGCGATGCGCCGAGATTGGTTTGTTTTTGGGATTGAACGTGAGTTGTTGTTTATTCCATAAACCCTAGGTACATATTTATAGTCCAGGGGACTTTCTAATGAGGGCGTGCACTAAACCGTGCACGACCAAGATTCTATCTCTTAACTAAAATACGATCTAATATATTACAGATACACGGGCAATTAAGCCCAACTTGGTATAAAAGGCCGATCCACATACTTCTTCTATATATTTCTTCACACCCATCTTCGATCGCGGCCCACCTCTGACTTGGTCAAATTCTGGTGATAACAGGATCCCATGGCGTACTTGCTAGTGGCGAGGCCGAAGGAGAAGATGGTATGCATCTCGTCGTAGTTGGCGATGGGCACATTCTGGAACTCCACGTCCTTTGGGTGATCCTACGATACGAAGTGACAATGATGTTAGTTCTGCTCGTGGCTGATCACAAAAGTTAGTGAGAAGGACTGAGTTAGTGAGGTGCTCACCGCGACGTGCCCGCAGTAGTGCTCACCCTCAAGGACGATGCATTTGGTATCCTCGCACCACTGAGCACCGCTTAGATCGCGGAGCCTGCTAATGGTGAGCCACCTCTGCCTCCACTTCCTCGGGTGGTTGTACACCTGAGTGGAGCAGACGGACACACCACAATGGTCAAAAAGGCCCTTCGCCACAACATTGAGATGGTCTTCCTTGAATCCTTTGTCAGTTCTCAATCCGCTATGGATCAAGCCGCACATCTTCTCCAACACGAAGCTGGACAGGAACGGAAGCCATTTCATGGTGGCATTCCTTTCCGCCCCCGTCTTCAAGGTCCTCTCTGCTTCCCTGTGGTTCTTGTTCTTCTTCGTGGTGGCTAACCTAGTCGCGACCTCTTCCGCTACCTGAGCGACCAGGTCAGACACAGGCAGAGGGGTGACCGCTACCTTGGAGTCATAGGAGAGCAGTGAATCGGGAACTTGCGAAGGGATCTGAGAGTCACCAACGCAGAAAAGTGCCTGGCTAAAGTCATCACAGAAGGATTCCCACACACATCATAGTACATCCTAAATCAGACAAGCAGTTCATTGCAACTGTGAATAGCACAAACCATACCAACAATCATCCTAAATCAGACATGCAGTTCATTGCAACGGTGAATAGCACAAACCCTTGCAAGATCTGAAGATCATGATAGCTCACCACATTTTGGACTAACCCTTGCTACAAGACCAAACCCTAGACAAGATCATGGCAGTAGTAACCGGAAATGTCAAATCCTAGCAAGATCATGATAGCTCACCACAATCCGAACTTACCCCTGCTACAAGACCAAACTCTAGGCATGATCTGACTACTCCTAATCTAGATCTAAACATTACCGCGGTACGGGGATAAGGGATGGCTTACAGTCATCGCAGGAGGTGAAGATGCGCTGGACCAGAAAGTAGATGAAGCAGCCCAGATGTACTCGTCGCCGCTGCAACCGTCGCCGACCGGAGATGCGTGCGCCTCTTACCTGCTTGGCGACGGGAGGAGGAGCTCGAAAATTGGGGGGACAGTGGAGGAGGGGGTAGAAATAGGCCATGGGGCGCGACGAGAGGTGAAGGTATCCTTCCCGCCCCCCTTTTCGCTTTTCGCCGATGCGCGCCGCAGCTCCCGCCATCTTCATTCTCGTCTCCGGACGTGCGCCAAAAATTCCCTTTTGCATCAGCGGGCGTGGAGATTTGCCCGCACCGCTGGAAACTGCCAAACCAGGTGTTTCTCCAGAGCCTGGCCCGACACTGCTTTGAGAAGCGGTTCGTGCAAGAATGCGGCTCGACCCAGACAACCAAACGGATCGAAAATTGTTGGACCTATGCGAGCCAAGGGGGATGCAGGCAACCAACACGCCCATAGTCTCCCTCCCTCGGCTGGGTTGGGTGGATCTTTGAGCTACTTTTTTACGCCAAGAGTGTGTCGTTTGGACGATTTGGATGTGTCATGGGCTTTTTTTGTCTTTGGACGTTTCGTGATGGCCGCTCGTCCTCTGTAGTTCGCCGCTTGGTTCATGTTTGGTTATTGGCTACCATGAGAACGATGCTCATTATGTGATGGTTTAGTTCTAGATCTTGCAAAACCTGCTGCTTGTTGTTGAATATATAAGCAAATATCCATATGAAATAATCCGTACAAGTAATTGATAAATCATGACTATGAAAATAACAAATAAACCAATCGCACAGACTAGTAAGGTAGATGAACAGATCACATCTAAACTAGACAAACTGATTGCATCTACCACAGAAAGTCAGAAACTACAAGAAGAAACTGTAACAGAAACTGAAAGAGAAACGGCAAGATCAAATACTTCGCAGCAGCATCGTTGTCGCCCATGTTGAGGTTGCCCAAGAAGTCGCTGAGGTCCGGGAAGAAGTTGTCGGTGTGGAGGAACTTGTCGTCTGATGACGACGTCGTGACGCCAGTAGTCGCGCCGGAGCGCTCCCCAAAAACCTGATTGCCCCTCACTCGTACAGGTTCACGAGAGGCAGGGTTCCGGAGGCCTACTGTTGTGGGTATACTTCTTGGGTGTACCATCGACAGTGCCTAGATCTGGCAAGCCCGGGTGGCCCATAGACGGTGATGTGGCATGTGGCCCATCGGGCGGCCTAGTTGTTGTTGATCATGAAGGATGAAGTCCGGCCCAGGATCAGTTAGCCGGATCTGCACCGACCTTAGGAGGAACCCGGATCCGTGGAGGCCCATGAGGAACCCGGATCCAGTACGACGTATAGGGAAGGCGGATCCTTGACGTACACGGCAAGACATTGTACCGTAGCTAGGCAATCTGTAATCCGGCTAGGACTCTCCATGTAAACCCTAGATCTGTGCGCCTTTATAAGCCGGATCCCGAGAGCCCTAGAGGCACAACCACAACTCATTGTAACAACGCGAAAGCGCCCAGATAATTCCAGACAAGCAACAGTAGGCCCTGTCATCGTGCAGGTGTTCCGAAGCTGGGTAACTCGCGTACCACCGTCCCGTGTGCACTCCGCCCTATGGCCCCTACTTCTTCTCCCCCTCGTGAGGATCCCTCCTCCGGGGTACCGTCGAATAGGCAACGACAGTTGGCGCCCACCATGGGGCCAGCGGCGTCTGGAGGCCGGAATCGGGAGGGTTCCGCCATGGGAAGCTACGACGACACGATCGCGGTGGGGCGTGTTCTTTACGCCGGAAACCTTCCGATCGTCCCTCCGGATGAGTGCTGGATTCCGGCTAAGACTAACCCCGTCAAGCTCTCCATCGTCCCAATCGGCGGCATCCACATCTTCATCGGCGAAACCGTCAATTCCGACGGGAACGCACTGGTAAGTAACGCTGACGCGACCGCCGTAGAGCAGGACGCAGTCGCGAAGATCCGATCTGAGTCGCAGGAACTTCCTAAGGAAGATTCCGCCTTAGATCAGAAAAAATCAAAGCCCACCCAATCCGCCCCTGAGCAGGAAATAACGGTGGAAGACCAATGCAGATCCGCCTGAGTCTCCCAGGTGTTAGAGAAGCAAATGTGTCACTTCGTACACTTCATAGCCCATACCGCCGAAGCCGCCTCTCAAGAAGTCGGAGCTGGCCCCGTGCAGGTTGAGGCACCGGAAAATGGCGACGCTCCGGATCAGCAGGAGGCTATCGGAGAAAGCGACACCCGGGCGAAGAATCAATCCTAGGCAACCTGAGCCCAACCTCCGATGACGCATCCTCCATGGACACCGAAGAGTTCGATCGCAAGTTGAAGGAGCTCGGAGGCGATGAGCAAGTCGAAGTAGATTCCGCCCAGCCAAAGCAGGTTCTTGCAACCTTAGCAGCGCTGGATCAGCGGGAATCAGGGGACGAGCACACCACCTCCGACCCACAGCCATCCTATATCGGATCTCCGCGATCGTGGGAGCGACCATATAAGGAAGTCCTATCTCCAGAAGAACTGGTCGAACAGGCAGGCATGGATGCAATCGCACACTCAGCGATCCTCAACAAACCCATAACTCCCGAGGAAGCTGCAAATCTGGAGGCCCTAGAAGCTACGAGACTGGAGATGCTGGCAACAGCTCAGAAATTCGCCAGAACCGCAACAGCAATGCTGGACGAAAGGAAAGAAGCCGCGCAATTCGTGGAAGGTTTCCAAAAGCGCGAACATGAGGTTGACCAACAACTCGTAAAAGTCAAGGAGCTCCAACAGCACTGGAGAGACAAGGTCACCGAACTTCAGCAGGAGGTCGATCAAATCAGGCGAGAGGCTATACCCCCTCGCAAGATTACTTTCGCAACCCCCTCTGAGCAACAGCCGCTTGCAACCCCAAAGGACAACATGAAAAAGGCTGCGGAGATCTTGAAAAAGAAGGATGAGGAGATTGACATCGACTATGTTCGCACACTTGTTGCCTCAGCAATGCAGTGATGTCTACGTTCCCCCTCCTTTCCTGTAGACAGTGTTGGGCCTCCAAGTGCAGAGGTTTGTAGAACAGCAGCAAGTTTCCCTTAAGTGGATACCCAAGGTTTATCGAACTCAGGGAGGAAGAGGTCAAAGATATCCCTCTCATGCAACCCTGCAACCACAAAGCAAGAAGTCTCTTGTGTCCCCAACACACCTAATAGGTGCACTAGTTCGGCGAAGAGATAGTGAAATACAGGTGGTATAAATAAGTATGAGCAAGTAGCAACGGTGCCAGAAAAGTGCTTGGCGTGTAGTTGATGGTGGTGGTATTGCAGCGAGTAGTAACGCAGTAAAACAAGTAAACAAGCGATAGTAACGCAGTAGTAGTAACGCAGACAGTATTTAGGAACAAGGCCTAGGGATTACACTTTCACTAGTGGACACTCTCAACATTGATCACATAACGGAACGAGATAAATGCATACTCTACACTTTTGTTGGATGATGAACACATTGCGTAGGATTACACGAACCCTCAATGCCGGAGTTAACAAGCTCCACAATAATGCTCATGTTTAAGTAACCTTTAGTGTAAGATAGATCAACGAGACTAAACCAAGTACTAGCATAGCATGCACACTTGTCACCTTCATGCATATGTAGGAGGAATAGATCACATCAATATATCATAGCAATAGTTAACTCCATAATCTACAAGAGATCATGATCATAGCATAAACCAAGTACTAACACGGTGCACGCACTGTCACCTTTGCACACATGCAGGAGGAATAAAACTACTTTAATAACACATCACTAGAGTAGCACATAGATAAATTGTGATACAACATCATATGAATCTCAATGAGATCATTGTATTGAAGTACATGGAAGAGAGATGAACCACATAGCTACCGGTACAGCCCGAGCCTCGATGGAGAACTACTCCCTCCTCATGGGAGCAGCGGCGGTGATGAAGATGGCGGTGGAGATGGCAGCGGTGTTGATGGAGATGGCAGCGGTGTCGATGGAGAAGCCTTCCGGGGGCACTTCCCCGCTCCGGCGAGGTGCCGGAACGAGTTCGTCCCCGAATTGGAGTTTCGCGATGGCGGCGGCGCCACGATAACTTTTCGCGGAGTTTCGTCAATTGGTATCGGGTTTTCTGATCCGGGGGCTTTATATAGGCGAAGAGGCGGCGCATGAGGGCTGACAGGGGGCCACACCATAGGGCGGCGCGGCCCCCCCTCTGGCCGCGCCGGCCTAGGGTTTGGTGGCCTCGTGGCCCCCCTCTGGTCCTTCCCGGGTGTTCTGGATGCTTCCGATGAAAATAGGAACTTTGGCGTTGATTTCGTCCGATTCCGAGAATATTTCGTTACTAGGATTTCTGAAACCAAAAACAGCAGAAAACAGGAACTGTCCTTTCGGCATCTCGTCAATAGGTTAGTTCCAGAAAATGCACGAATATGACATAAAGTGTGCATATAACATGTAGATAACATCAATAATGTGGCATGGAACACAAGAAATTATCGATACGTTGGAGACGTATCAGCATCCCTAAGCTTAGTTCTGCTCGTCCCGAGCAGGTAAAACGATAACAAAGATAATTTCTGGAGTGACATGCCATCATAAACTTGATCATACTATTTGTACAGACATATGTAGTGAATGCAGCGATCAAAACAATGTATATGACATGAGTAAACAAGTGAATCATAAAGCAAAGACTTTTCATGAATAGCACTTCAAGACAAGCATCAATAAGTCTTGCATAAGAGTTAACTCATAAAGCAATAATTCAAAGTAAAGGTATTGAAGCAACACAAAAGAAGATGAAGTTTCAGCGGTTGCTTTCAACTTATAACATGTATATCTCATGGATAGTTGTCAATGCAAAGCAATATAACAAATGCAATATGCAAATATGTAAGAATCAATGCACAGTTCACACAAGTGTTTGCTTCTTGAGATGGAGAGAGATAGGTGAACTGACTCAACATAAAAGTAAAAAGAATGGTCCTTCAAAGAGGAAAGCATCGATTGCTATATTTGTGCTAGAGCTTTGATTTTGAAAACATAAAGAGAGCATAAAAATAAAGTTTGGAGAGGTGTATGTTGTTGTCAACGAATGGTAGCGGGTACTCTAACCCCCTTGCCAGACAAACCTTCAAAGAGCGGCTCCCATTTTATTTTATTTTTGGATGGCACTCCTTCCAACCTTTCTTTCACAAACCATGGCTAACCGAATCCTCGGGTGCACTGCCAACAATCTCATACCATGAAGGAGTGCCTTTTTATTTTAGTTTTATTATGATGACACTCCTCCCAACCTTTGCTTACACAAGCCATGGCTAACCGAATCCTTCGGGTGCCGTCCAACAATCACATACCATGGAGGAGTGTCTATTTTTAGTTTGTTAATTTGGGACTCGGGAATCCCATTGCCGGCTCTTTTTGCAAAATTATTGGATAAGCGGATGAAGCCACTAGTCCATTGGTGAAAGTTGCCCAACAAGATTGAAAGATAAACACCACATACTTCCTCATGAGCTATAAAACATTGACACAAATAAGAGGTAATAAATTTTGAATTGTTTAAAGGTAGCACTCAAGCAATTTACTTTGGAATGGCGGAGAAATACCATGTAGTATAGGTAGATATGGTGGACACAAATGGCATAGTGGTTGGCTCAAGTATTTGGATGCATGAGAAGTATTCCCTCTCGATACAAGGTTTAGGCTAGCAAGGCTTATTTGAAACAAACACAAGGATGAACCGGTGCAGCAAAACTCACATAAAAGACATATTGAAAACATTATAAGACTCTACACCGTCTTCCTTGTTGTTCAAACTCAATACTAGAAATTATCTAGACCTTAGAGAAACCAAATATGCAAACCAAATTTTAGCATGCTCTATGTATTCTTCACTAATAGGTGCAAAGTATATGATGCAAGAGCTTAAACATGAGCACAACAATTGCCAAGTATCACATTACCCAAGACATTATAGCAATTACTACATGTATCATTTTCCAATTCCAACCATATAACAATTTAACGAAGAGGAAACTTCGCCATGAATATTATGAGCTAAGAACACATGTGTTCATTTGAACCAGTGGAGCGTGTCTCTCTCCCACACAAGCATGATGTAATCCAATTTATTCAAACAAAAACAAAAACAAAAGCAAACAAACAGACGCTCCAAGAAAAAGCACATAAGATGTGATGGAATAAAAATATAGTTTCGGGGGAGGAACCTGATAATGTTGTCGATGAAGAAGGAGATGCCTTGGGCATCCCCAAGCTTAGACGCTTGAGTCTTCTTGATATATGCAGGGGTGAACCACCGGGTGCATCCCCAAGCTTAGAGCTTTCACTCTCCTTGATCATAGTATATCATCCTCCTCTCTTGACCCTTGAAAACTTCCTCCACACCAAACTCGAAACAACTCATTAGAGGGTTAGTGCATAATAAAAATTCACATGTTCAGAGGTGACACAATCATTCTTAACACTTCTGGACATTGCATAAAGCTACTGGACATCAATGGATCAAAGAAATTCATCCAACATAGCAAAAGAGGCAATGCGAAATAAAAGGCAGAATCTGTCAAAACAGAACAGTCCGTAAAGATGGATTTTATTAGGCCACCAGACCTGCTCAAACGAAAATGCTCAAATTGAATGAAAGTTGCGTACATATCTGAGGATCATGCTCGTAAATTGGCATAATTTTCTGAGCTTCCTGCAGGGCAGTGGGCTCAGATTCGTGACAGCAAAGAAATCTGGAACTGCGCAGTAATCCAAATCTAGTACTTACTTTTCTATCAACGGCTTAACTTGGCACAACAAAACTCAAAACTAAGATAAGGAGAGGTTGCTACAGTAGTAAACAACTTCCAAGACACAAATATAAAACAAAGTACTGTAGCAAAATAACACATGGGTTATCTCCCAAGAAGTTCTTTTCTTTATAGCCATTAAGATGGGCTCAGCAGTTTTAATGATGCACTCGCAAGAAATAGTATTCGAAGCAAAAGAGAGCATCAAGAGGCAAATTCAAAACACATTTAAGTCTAACATGCTTCCTATGCATAGGAATCTTGTAAATAAACAAGTTCATGAGGAGCAAAGTAACAAGCATAGGAAGATAAAACAAGTATAGCATCAAAAATTTCAGCACATAGAGAGGTGTTTTAGTAACATGAAAACTTCTACAACCATATTTTCCTCTCTCATAATAACTTTCAGTAGCAACATGAGCAAACTCAACAATATAACTATCAAATGAAACATTCTTATCATGAGTCTCATGCATAAAATTATTACTCTCCACATAAGCATAATCAATTTTATTAGTAGTAGTGGGAGCAAATTCAACAAAGTAGCTATCATTATTATTCTCATCAAGTGTAAGAGGCATAGTATAATCACAACAAAATTCACTCTCCATAGTAGGTGGCACCAAAAGACCACTATCATTATAATCATCATAAATAGGAGGCAAAGTATCATCAAAGAAAATTTTCTCCTCAATGCTTGGGGGACTAAAAATATCATGAAAACCAGCTTCCCCAAGCTTAGAACTTTCTATATTATTGTCAACAATGGTGTTCAAAGCGTTCATACTAATATTACTACCAAGCATGCAAAGAAGATTTCATAGGTTTTTTTATTTTCGCATCAAACAATCCATGTTTTAAATCAGGAAATAGA
>NC_061513.1:162963209-163004413 GCF_022539505.1 Lolium rigidum | reverse complement strand
ATGCATAGAAAATCTCGGGAATTTTCGCGCTTTAAAGTAAAACAGTCCACGATGAATCGAAGTTTCATTTAACCTTGGTGGAATTGAAGTAGCTCATCAAGTCAAGCGCTTTAAACCTCAATGTGACTTTGTTAAAACCTTGTTTTGGGTAGAGATGATATGATCTAAGGGGTTAGATGAAATGGAACTAATAATCAACACAACAACACTTTACTAAATGATCAAATGCTTGATCTCAAAACAGATCATAATATGGTAAACCTTGCCCTAGCATATGAACATCTATTCAATTACAAACCAAGTAACAATAAAATGGAGAAACCATTATTGACTTATCTTCTCCATGTCTTAAACTAATCTATGCTCTTATCATAGACCCTATGATACCCATTCTACTTTAACCTTGGAAACAAGACAAGGAGATTCAACTTAAGAAGTATATAATTCTTCTCTATTTCAAATTACTATACATCAAACCAAGAGAGGTGAGAGTTCTACTATAATTATTAGAGAAGCAATAACAAACCTTGAGCTAAACCTTGAATATACATCCAAGTATTCAAAACATTATCTTCAAGAGAAACCCTAGGATATTATTCCAGACCATCCCTAGAGAGAGAACCCAAATATGTTAAACCTAGATATTGATGATCACATCATTCTCTATAGAGCCTAGACTTAGGTTAGTGTTGAAGTCCTTCCCAAATGAGAGAGACCACTCATACCAATCTTAGCTTTACCTATTTAAGAATAAAGGACAACCTTTGAACTAAAGTATTAGGAGGTTAACCATTTCATCTTGGAGTGGTGAGACAACCTAACATCACATGGAATAATACCATATCCATTAACTGATAAAGTAAGGAGGAGATTAATTCAACCATGATAGCCAAGTGGAGTTTTATACTAACTACCTATTGAGATCTTGTGAGTACACCATAAACCCTAGAATAATCCATTCCTATATAAGAGAGCTCAAGATCTGGTGTTACACTCAAGTTAGTTGAGGAAACACTTGGTTTTAAGGGAGAGATCTATTCAAATATCCAAAAGGTTAAACCATAATTTCTTGAGAGAACCCTAACAGAATATCTCAGGCATTCTCCTGGGATATAAGCTATTGAGACAACCATAGCCATGTCCACCCAAGAAACTATAAGAGAGATATTATACCCTAATTGATCAAGATAATGTTTGATCATGGAAGTGAGAACCCAATTTAATAAGAGATCCTTAGGAAGCCAAACATTGATCATTATAAATTGAGTGATGAGCATAAACCCTAAGTACTGGAGGTAGAGATATTAAGAACAAGTTGATCATGCCTAATCCATGATCATGCTCTTGAGATATGTAAGGATAAGTTAAACCCTAATAGTATAAATAGATATCATCCACCACATGAAATCATAGGGAGGTAACTAGTAAGCAACCCTAGGCTTATATCCCAACCTTAACTTGTGAATCACTTGGTGATCATAAGTAGAATCCTACCATATATATATTTCATAAATTAAAGATCCTAAGAAAACCTTAGAGTAAAACTCCATACTTAATATGGTGAGAAACCATCCATCCATATGACCAAAGTTAACTATAAAAAGAACTATAACAACTTTAGTTACTTTAATGATAAATTGGGGATAATAATAGAAGTTAATTGGTAGAAGATAAAACCAATTCTCAAAGCCTTAGTAATTAGAGAAGCACATGAAATATTAAGCAAGTAACCATCTTACCATGGTTAGGAGAGAGTAAACCCTAACAAATGCAATATGATGTCATCCCAATTCTACAAACTAGAATTATATCTCAAACCTAGTCTATGTATCACTATGGTGATCATAATATAAAACCAAGCCCTAATTGAGATTCAAACCATTTGCCACTAGGTGAATATGATGAGAACCCTATAATTGTTCACTAATTAAAGCTCATGCTTCATTATGGAACTTAAGAATAATCTAGTGCTACACCATTTGATTAGAACCATGGTGGAGATCAACCACTCATAATTATAACCAAGACCAAACCATGATGAGAGTAATACCTACTCTAGGTAATCCAAAGTATTATTAAATATAATCCTAATGCTACCTTTGAAATATGGATACAATAAATCACAAGACCTTAATCAACAAGTGTTCACATGAAATAACATGCACATGAATAGATTCTCAAATAGAAACTAAGCCCTCACAATAATCTTTAAAAATGCTTTGGGAAGCAATTCTCCACTTTAAATAATTCAAAAGTGAGTTGTATTGCAGGAAGGAAAAGGAAATTCTAAGAACACACAAACTCATGGCTAAATTGAAATTTAAATAGAAATCACAAGGATACAAATAAAATCATGCAATACACATTAGTTTTGGACAATGAAATCATGCAATGGTCATTATTGATAAGTCCTAATTAGAAATAAGTATAAACATCTGAAAGCATAATTGAATTCAAATATGAATTCAAAACAGAATTCAAAATAGGAAATACCAAAACAGAAAAGAAAAACTGAAAAGAAAAAGAGAGAAACCTTACCAGGCTCACCTGGTCGCCACAGCCCACCACGGCAGCCCAACACAAACCACCCGAGCAGCCCAGCACCACGGCCCAAGTCGCAGCCCACACAACCCATTTACCCCTTCGCGGGGATAAGACTGAAGACAACGTCTTCGTCTCCAGCTCTTGACGCCCAGGAGCTCGCCACCGCGACGCCCAGGGCCACGTCCCGCGGTCGCCACCGGTATTGTGGACCGCCAGCACACGCCGGTGGTCGTATAAAAGGCGAGGAAGTCCTCAATTTCCTTCCTCTTCGTCTCAGACGACCAACAAGCCGAAACCCTAGCTCCCGGACCTCCATCTCTCGCCGGCGATTGAGGCAGCCCCGTGCCTCGCCGTGGATACCCCCATCACCAGCGCATTCTCCTCGTTCTTCTCGTCGTCGCGTGCTTGCGGGGAGAGTCTGGTGATGACGAATTTGGCCTTCTTCTCCGACTACCGCCGCCACGGCCATGGACGATATCGTCGCCGTCCGGCCACCTCTGCACCAACGGAGCACACCATCATGCTCATGGTAAGCTGGGGGTCCTCCTGAGCTTCCTAGTGCATCAATTCGAGGACCGTAGCCTCCTACCGCCGTGTGACCATGTCCGCCGTCGCAGCATTCCGCCGGTGAGCACGCTCCGGTGACCAAACCGGAGCGGCGCCACCGCCTTGAGGTTCGCCTCGGCACGCTCGTCCCAACGCATACACACACACCCCGCGGGGGCCCTGATTCGCCGCCGTCGACGGCAACTGGCCGTCAGCCAGAAGCTCTCCTGGCCATCTCGTCAATTTTGACTCAGGTCAAAGGAGACGTGGCAGCTGACGTGCCACTGGCCCACTAGTCAGTGGCCGTGGGTAACTTTATCCCGTGTAGCTTTAGTCATTTTCTGTTTTAAATTCAAAATTCATAATTGCTGCAACTTCAAATGAATTTAGAAAATTCAATTTAAGTCAGAAAAATATAAATGAGATATCAAAATTCATAGAAATGAAATCTCTATTTAATAAAAATATAATATGAAATTTTTATTTTTAATAAAAATTCAAATATTTAATACTGATTAATTAAGCCTTTAATTTTAATTCCAAATTTAATTAAAAGTTAATAATTAAGAAAAACCTTTAAAATTAATAAAAACCAGTAAGCAAATTAGGAAAATATTAAAACAAATTTTCCTTTTGCTTATAATTTATTAAATCATTATTAGTGAGAATTAAACCCTAATTAATAATTACCTAGTTATTAATTATTTAAAATAATAAAATGCCAAATTCAATATTATTTATATTAACTTCAACTTTAAATTGAAGTTATTAATCATAGAACTATATGGTGATTAAGAAACTCTAGTTCCATATGGTAGAAAACTAGGAACTCATCATTTCATGTGTAACCCTAAAACCCTAATTCAATTAGGAACCTTAGCTCCACTACTTCATATGAACCCTAAATTATTCCCAAACATAAACCCTAAGTAACATGTGATCATGTTACTTCATTAGTAACCATAGATTCATATTTAGCAACTAAATGCTTGTTCAAATCCACATAACATATGGGAACCCTATCACTACTAATTAGCATCCCATGTGTTCATCTTAATCAAACCTAATTCCTATCACAAGGATCTCATCCTTAATTAACCTTAACTAGCATCACACCATTGTGATGAGCTCCAATAGCATCTATACCCAATATTTATCATTATATCCCATACACACTAAACCCTATTAGTGTGAGATAATTATTAAACATCCTATTTAGGAAACCACCATTTCTTACTTAGTGAATCCAATAACAAAACCTAGACAACCTCAAACCTAATTGATATACTTCTTATTACTTAAGAAGTATGTTCTTCGAAAGTTATTCTTTTAAAGAAAATAAGGAATCATCATCAACCCTGCTTATAAGGACCTATAAACCCTAGCCGCCTATCACTAGCAAGATAAACCAACCTTGACTACAACCATGTATAATGAATTGCTTAGGATGCCTAGGCTTATCTTAACCTTACAAGCCCTAGGTGTTGATGAATCCAACTTTGTTGGGACCCATCTAATATTTACTCCAGCAACTACCTGAAACCATAGAAACCCAACCTAATTATCATACTTGTTCTTTATCAAAGAACATGTTCTTCAAAAGTTATTCTTTTGAAGTATATGATAATTAATCATTAACCATGCCATATAGTGCTAAAACCAACCACTATTCATTACATGTTAAGATTATACCAAATGTTATTGTTATGTGCTATTAGTGTTATTATTATTTATTACATCACCTCGTTTATGATAACAAGCAACCAATTCTTAATAAGAACCTTGTTTGTGAATCTTTGAATCACTCTAAAAGTGTAACACACCCTAAAACAAATCATTTCAACTCACTAATCCTAAATCATCGGGGTTAGGTCACGCTTAGAGTGATTGCATCTCATTCTTATGCATTATTGCATCCTTGCCAATCTTTTAAACATCGTCCTTACCGGACGATGATGCTATTTCAGAATTTGGAGTTATTGCGTATCGAAGACCTTGCCCGCATAATCTTGCGAGTCAAGAAAGGCAAGTTCATCACTTGCTCATGTCATTTGAGTATTTTTATCAAATTACTTGCAAAGTACTATGGTTATCACGATTGCATAAAAAACCAAAACCACTACTTTCATAACTATGAATATGACTATGTGGTGGGCAATGGAACCATGGATTGTGTTGATATGGTGGAGGTTCCATTGCAAGGGTTAATATCCATCTAGGATTAAACAACAAATGTCGCCAGTGATTCTTGTGCCGTAATACCCGTGTTAACCATAAGATCCGGAGTGGGACGGAGTAGTCAAAAGTGTTTCCACCTCTCGTTCATCAACGGATGCGCTTACCGTAGCGAGTTGTGTCTTGCGGAGCAACTTGAGGGTGGGGAGCCCCTTCTAATTCCCCACGGTATAGCAGGTGCTTACCGTAGCGGTTGCGGCTTGCGGAACAACTTGAGGGTGGGGATCCCCTTCTAATTCCCCACGGTAATGTGGTCTATGATGGGTTGCAGCTACCGGCGAAGGAGTTTGGTTAACGAGTCCCAAACTGTTGTCGTGGTCGGGGTCCACCCTGAAATTACGGGAATAATGGGACCAACGAGGACCCAGGGTCGGGGTATGCAACAACGGGTGGGTGTTCGAGATAGCGGAGGAACATGATTGGCTAGACCTTATACCGGGCCTCACACCATAGGAAGTGTGGACGGGTTGCGCGCCCGGTTGGCACCAAGGTTAAGATCTCTTATGGGTAAAGCAACACACCTCTGCAGAGTGTAAAGAACCGTGACATGTCACTCCCTGTTCCGGGATATGGAACTGCGAACGCTGCCGGAAGGAGCTCCATGAAGTTCTAGTAAACCGGTGAAGGCCGACGGACATAGTTCTTCCGAATAAAAGCAACCTTTTAAAGAAATGGTTATGAAAACCTCGCATTGGTATTAGACTTTCCGGTCTAATGCCGTAGCTAGTTCATTAAACACCTCTTTCCTATAATGAACTTGTTGAGTACGCTCGTACTCATCCCACTCTTAAATCCCCGCTTAGATATGGAGGCATCGAAGGAGGATCTACAAGTACAACTCGAAGGCCGAGGAGTCAACAACTACTTCACGAGACGAGGACCTTGTCGGAAGAGTCAGATACCTCATCCAACAAGGAGAAAACCTAGTATAGCCATAGAAGGGAACTAGCTTCCTAAACTTAGCTCATATTTAGCTAGAATCTACTCATAGCCTCTGTAGCTAGTTAAATACTCTACAAATAAAGTTCGTGTTAGGTTTAGACTACGAGTCGTTCTTCTGGAGTTTAGTTGCAGTTTTACCTCATTGTAAAGTAGGAGGCCGTGTGGATCTTTTGTAAGGAGTCTGTGTTGTAATTCTATAGCCATGCCTTGGACCCGCATATGTTTCGTTGTACCACTGCGAGCGATATAATACTAGTGGAACGGTGTTTCATTGGTGTTATATCGGACTTGCATACTACACCATGCGGTGGTATGCCGGGTCACCACGGTTGGTATCGCAGCAAATGCTTTGACCTTAGGATTAAAACCCTTTAAAGGAGACCTATAGGATTGGTAGTGTCTATAGGAAGTTGTCTTAGGTGAACCAAATCTTTTTATGACTTGAGATGGATATTCACTTGAGAATAATCCTGACACACTTGAGTCAACATTTCTTACCTATATTTCGTAAGTAATGTTAGATAGCTAATCTCAAATTATGTAGGATACTCTTAAGACCCTAAAATAAATATGAGTAGACCACAGTTGGTATACAATACATGGTAGTCCAAAGAGAGGATACAACCATACGGAAGATATCCTATTGGAAGATGTGTACCAACATATGTTATGATTAAGTAAGAGTTATCCAGACTCGGTAATAGGAGTTATATCAATTGATGAAGATAATTAAGATATCCTAATAGAAGATGTAGACCAAGTTAAGTAATGAGTAAGTAAAACTATCTAGACATGTGAAACAATTGATAGTAAGTGATAACTATGAGTCATATGAGGTAGTATAGACCATGATGAGTCAATCATGGGAGATAAGGAAGTGAGATATGAATAAAATATGATTACCTACATGGTAGAGTTGCTAATCATATATGATTCACCTGAGAATCATTATGTGATGAAATAGAACATCATAAACATTTAGGAGAAGAAAAATAAGAATCCAGTAGTTCAACAAAAGTGCAGGAATTGTGTTCCAAAACCATGGGAAGTGTGCCAAGCACATCATGACCATAGTTTTACAATAGTATAAACACTTGAAAGTATAGGAGCTATATTCCAATAGTTATGTGTTTAGATGAGCCATGTTAGAACCTAGACCTATCATGTGAGATAGTCCTCAATATAATGAAGGTTAAGTAGTACTTCCAAAGAAAATTAGGTTAACCTTAACCATCCCAAAACCACTTTGTGTCAAGTTTATCTCATTGCAAATTGTGCAATTAAGGTAAATATTGAGACAAATAGTAGAATCCCATTTATTCGTGCTAAATATCACGATATAATCCTATATTATGCGGTGTTATATACTACACATCTCAGCCTGATGTTTAGAGATGTCTTACTCAACTATTATATTCAGGCTTATGATGATGTGTATTATAAACACAAAGCTGAATCTTCTTGGATTTGATTGAATTTTCATTGTTTGACTAGATCCATACATGAAGTTTGACTTTGGTATGCAAATGCATGTTGCAATATCAAGTTCTTACTTGATGCTATAGATCTAGAGGGTAATGGTAAACGTGTGAGGAAGTGACGAACTCTGAAGATCCTAAAGACAAGATGAAGGTTCATCAGAAGAAATGAGTAAAGTTGTGGGAAGCAACCACAATATTCAGAAGGAAGTACCAACCAAAACTCATGCTTTACCTCAACAGAGGAGTACTTTAGTACATAGGAAGCATGAAGGTGAGAAATATGATGACTGTGGAGTAGTAGAAGTAGAACCATAGTCATCATGGAAGAGGGAATGCATGGGAAATCACTTAGGATACTATATTCATAGTGTCAGCTAGTGGTTTTCTTGCAAAATAAACCCTGACTGAAGGAAGATGATATATGAAACCATAGCAGTTATAAGAAGACCGTAGTTGGTATCAGAAGACCACAATTGGTATAGGATCAATACTGCGAGATAAAGCAAAATATGACCGTCCAGTTGATCAGAACCTATAATAGAATCCATTTTTAGATATCAAATAGCCACAGTTGGTATAATAACCACAGTTGGTATCAGTTGGTATTACGAATAATCCACGATTTAATTAGTTGTAACAAAAGTTTGTGAACAAATAAAAAAATTTGTCAGCCAAATAGCTAGATCTATAAACATTTAGTCAAAGGATTCACATTGGATGTCCACAATTGAGTGGATAGACCACAAAGTTTCTTCGCAAAACCTTAGAGGAATATAAATCATAAACAAGACCTATACCAATATTTTAATCATAAGTCCAATAGTTGGAAGAAAAGGAGTTGAAGACCATAAGAAAACTCTAAGGGGTAGAGTAAAGATTGAGTTGGATGTACAATGACGCAATACTTTAAGCTAGATAGAAACAGAAGGTCTGAATCGAGAGGAAGTTCGATCTTATTTTCATAAGATTGTTGGACATTACTTTCGAAGGATGTCGGACTCGAAGCCGAGGTTTATACTTCGAGGAAGTAAGAAGTGGACTGTAACTTGAGAAAGTGAGTAATATTTACTAAGAAGTATGATAGCCCAAGTAAATTAAGGCTAAGGAAGTTGGATGAAGGATTGTAGGAGACCAAATAAAGCTCAAGAAGACCCAAAGACCGAAGGAAATAGACCATACTAGAACCACAGACTAATAGAATGATTCCTTTCATGGAACCTAAAGAATCCAAAATAGTTATAAACATCAAATATAAACCATGATTGGATGGACTAAATGAGTCTAATCCATTCTTAGGAAAATAAATCATCATGATCATTTCCATGTTAAGTATCTTACTTAAGTACCATTATTGCAATTCTGGTAGTAAGGGAAAAACAAAGACCTATTTTATCAAATAGAAAAAAATGTTATCCAAATAGTCCTCAATTAAGACTGTCAAGACAAGAAGAAGTCTCAATCATTGAATATTCAAAGAGAAAGGAAACAAGCTTATAATATTGGAGGAAATCATGGAAGTAAAGGAAGTAATAGTTGTTTGATGTCAAACAGTAATGGATTCCAGGAAGAATCTGGACAAGGGATATATTCAATTATATCCAGTGAGATCACCACGAAGTTCGACAAAAGTCGTAGTCTGCACAAGTCAGATCCACACTTCGAAAACGTGAGAGAGTTCAAACTTCGAGGACGAAGTTTAGTTTAAGGGGTAGAGACTGTAATATCCCAGGTAATGGGGTTACAAAAATAGAGGAAACAGATGTGTGCATTGCATTCATGCATAGAAAATCTCGGGAATTTTCGCGCTTTAAAGTAAAACAGTCACAGTAACTCAAGTTTCACTTAACCTTGGTGGAATTGAAGTAGCTCATCAAGTCAAGCGCTTTAAACCTCAATGTGACTTTGTTAAAACCTTGTTTTGGGTAGAGATGATATGATCTAAGGGGTTAGATCAAATGGAACTAATAATCAACACAACAACACTTTACTAAATGATCAATTGCTTGATCTCAAAACAGATCATAATATGGTAAACCTTGCCATAGCATATGAACATCTATTCAATTACAAACCAAGTAACAATAAAATGGAGAAACCATTATTGACTTATCTTCTCCATGTCTTAAACTAATCTATGCTCTTATCATAGACCCTATGATACCCATTCTACTTTAACCTTGGAAACAAGACAAGGAGATTCAACTTAAGAAGTATATAATTCTTCTCTATTTCAAATTACTATACATCAAACCAAGAGAGGTGAGAGTTCTACTATAATTATTAGAGAAGCAATAACAAACCTTGAGCTAAACCTTGGATATACATCCAAGTATTCAAAACATTATCTTCAAGAGAAACCCTAGGATATTATTCCAGACCATCCCTAGAGAGAGAACCCAAATATGTTAAACCTAGATATTGATGATCACATCATTCTCTATAGAGCCTAGACTTAGGTTAGTGTTGAAGTCCTTCCCAAATGAGAGAGACCACTCATACCAATCTTAGCTTTACCTATTTAAGAATAAAGGACAACCTTTGAACTAAAGTATTAGGAGGTTAACCATTTCATCTTGGAGTGGTGAGACAACCTAACATCACATGGAATAATACCATATCCATTAACCGATAAAGTAAGGAGGAGATTAATTCAACCATGATAGCCAAGTGGAGTTTTATACTAACTACCTATTGAGATCTTGTGAGTACACCATAAACCCTAGAATAATCCATTCCTATATAAGAGAGCTCAAGATCTGGTGTTACATTCAAGTTAGTTGAGGAAACACTTGGTTTTAAGGGAGAGATCTGTTCAAATATCCAAAAAGGTTAAACCATCATTTCTTGAGAGAACCCTAAGGGGATATCTCAGGCATTCTCCTAGGAGATAATCTATTGAGACCACCATAGCCATGTCCACCCAAGAAACTATAAGAGAGATATTATACCCTAATTGATCAAGATAATGTTTGATCATGGAAGTGAGAACCCAATTTAATAAGAGATCCTTAGGAAGCCAAACATTGATCATTATAAATTAAGTGATGAGCATAAACCCTAAGAACTGGAGGTAGAGATATTAAGAACAAGTTGATCATGCCTAATCCATGATCATGCTCTTGAGATATGTAAGGATAAGTTAAACTCTAATAGTATAAATAGATATCATCCACCACATGAAATCATAGGGAGGTAACTAGTAAGCAACCCCAGGCTTATATCCCAACCTTAACTTGTGAATCACTTGGTGATCATAAGTAGAATCCTACCATATCTATATTTCATAAATTAAAGATCCTAAGAAAACCTTAGAGTAAAACTCCATACTTAATATGGTGAGAAACCATCCATCCATATGACCAAAGTTAACTATAAAAAGAACTATAACAACTTTAGTTACTTTAATGATAAATTGGGGATAATAATAGAAGTTAATTGGTAGAAGATAAAACAAATTCTCAAAGCCTTAGTAATTAGAGAAGCACATGAAATATTAAGCAAGTAACCATCTTACCATGGTTAGGAGAGAGTAAACCCTAACAAATGCAATATGATGTCATCCCAATTCTACAAACTAGAATTATATCTCAAACCTAGTCTATGTATCACTATGGTGATCATAATATAAAACCAAGCCCTAATTGAGATTCAAACCATTTGCCACTAGGTGAATATGATGAGAATCCTATAACTGTTCACTAATTAAAGCTCATGCTTCATTATGGAACTTAAGAATAATCTAGTGCTACACCATTTGATTAGAACCATGGTGGAGATCAACCACTCATAATTATAACCAAGACCAAACCATGATGAGAGTAATACCTACTCTAGGTAATCCAAAGTATTATTAAATATAATCCTAATGCTACCTTTGAAATATGGATACAATAAATCACAAGACCTTAATCAACAAGTGTTCACATGAAATAACATGCACATGAATAGATTCTCAAATAGAAACCAAGCCCTCACAATAATCTTTAAAAATGCTTTGGGAAGCAATTCTCCACTTTAAATAATTCAAAAGAGAGTTGTATTGCAGGAAGGAAAAAGGAAATTCTAAGAGCACACAAACTCATGGCTAAATTGAAATTTAAATAGAAATCATAAGGATACAAATAAAATCATGCAATACACATTAGTTTTGGACAATGAAATCATGCAATGGTCATTATTGATAAGTCCTAATTAAAAATAAGTATAAACATCTGAAAGCATAATTAAATTCAAATATGAATTCAAAACAGAATTCAAAATAGGAAATACCAAAACAGAAAAGAAAAACTGAAAAGAAAAAGAGAGAAACCTTACCAGGCTCACCTGGTCGCCACAGCCCACCACGGCAGCCCAACACAAACCACCAGAGCATCCCAGCACCACGGCCCAAGTCGCAGCCCACACAACCCATTTACCCCTTCGCGGGGATAAGACTGAAGACAACGTCTTCGTCTTCGTCTCCAGCTCTAGACGCCCAGGAGCTCGCCACCGCGACGCCCAGGGCCACGTCCCGCGGTCGCCACCGGTATTGTGGACCGCCAGCACACGCCGGTGGTCGTATAAAAGGCGAGGAGGTCCTCAATTTCCTTCCTCTTCGTCTCAGACGACCAACAAGCCGAAACCCTAGCTCCCGGACCTCCATCTCTCGCCGGCGATTGAGGCAGCCCCGTGCCTCGCCGTGGATACCCCCATCACCAGCGCATTCTCCTCGTTCTTCTCGTCGTCGCGTGCTTGCGGGGAGGGTCTGGTGATGACGAATTTGGCCTTCTTCTCCGACTACCGCCGCCACGGCCATGGACGATATCGTCGCCGTCCGGCCACCTCTGCACCAACGGAGCACACCATCATGCTCATGGTAAGCTGGGGGTCCTCCTGAGCTTCCTAGTGCATCAATTCGAGGACCGTAGCCTCCTAGCGCCGTGTGACCATGTCCGCCGTCGCAGCATTCCGCCGGTGAGCACGCTCCGGTGACCAAACCGGAGCGGCGCCACCGCCTTGAGGTTCGCCTCGGCACGCTCGTCCCAACGCATACACACACACCCCGCGGGGGCCCTGATTCACCGCCGTCGACGCGCAATCGGCCGTCGCCCGAAGCTCTCCGGCCATCTCGTCAATTTTGACTCGAGGTCAAAGGAGACGTGGCAGCTGACGTGCCACCGGCCCACTAGTCGCGTGGCCGTGGGTAACTTTATCCCGTGTAGCTTTAGTCATTTTCTCGTTTTAAATTCAAAATTCATAATTGTCGCAACTTCAAATGAATTTAGAAAATTCAATTTAAGTCAGAAAAATATAAATGAGATATCAAAATTCATAGAAATGAAATCTCTATTTAATAAAAATATAATATGAAATTTTTATTTTTAATAAAAATTCAATTATTTAATACTGATTAATTAAGCCTTTAATTTTAATTCCAAATTTAATTAAAAGTTAATAATTAAGAAAAACCTTTAAAATTAATAAAAACCAAGTAAGCAAATTAGGAAAATATTAAAACAAATTTTCCTTTTGCTTATAATTTATTAAATCATTATTAGTGAGAATTAAACCCTAATTAATAATTACCTAGTTATTAATTATTTAAAATAATAAAATGCCAAATTCAATATTATTTATATTCCCAAATTATTAATAACTTCAACTTTAAATTGAAGTTATTAATCATAGAACTATATGGTGATTAAGAAACCCTAGTTCCATATGGTAGAAAACTAGGAACTCATCATTTCATGTGTAACCCTAAAACCCTAATTCAATTAGGAACCTTAGCTCCACTACTTCATATGAACCCTAAATTATTCCCAAACATAAACCCTAAGTAACATGTGATCATGTTACTTCATTAGTAATCATAGATTCATATTTAGCAACTAAATGCTTGTTCAAATCCACATAACATATGGGAACCCTATCACTACTAATTAGCATCCCATGTGTTCATCTTAATCAAACCTAGTTCCTATCACAAGGATCTCATCCTTAATTAACCTTAACTAGCATCACACCATTGTGATGAGCTCCAATATATAGCATCTATACCCAATATTTATCATTATATCCCATACACACTAAACCCTATTAGTGTGAGATAATTATTAAACATCCTATTTAGGAAACCACCATTTCTTACTTAGTGAATCCAATAACAAAACCTAGACAACCTCAAACCTAATTGATATACTTGTTATTACTTAAGAAGTATGTTCTTCGAAAGTTATTCTTTTAAAGAAAATAAGGAATCATCATCAATCCTGCTTATAAGGACCTATAAACCCTAGCCAGCTATCACTAGCAAGATAAACCAACCTTGACAACAACCATGTATAATGAATTGCTTAGGATGCCTAGGCTTATCTTAACCTTACAAGCCCTAGGTGTTGATGAATCCAACTTTGTTGGGACCCATCTAATATTTACTCCAAAGAACTACCTGAAACCATAGAAACCCAACCTAATTATCATACTTGTTCTTTATCAAAGAACATGTTCTTCAAAAGTTATTCTTTTGAAGTATATGATAATTAATCATTAACCATGCCATATAGTGCTAAAACCAACCACTATTCATTACATGTTAAGATTATACCAAATGTTATTGTTATGTGCTATTAGTGTTATTATTATTTATTACATCACCTGTTTATGATAACAGGCAACCAATTCTTAATAAGAACCTTGTTTGTGAATCTTTGAATCACTCTAAAAGTGTAACACACCCTAAAACAAATCATTTCAACTCACTAATTCTAAATCATCGGGGTTAGGTCACGCTTAGAGCGATTGCATCTCATTCTTATGCATTATTGCATCCTTGCCAATCTTTTAAACATCGTCCTTACCGGACGATGATGCTAATTCAGAATTTGGAGTTATTGCGTATCGAAGACCTTGCCTGCATAATCTTGCAGTCAAGAAAGGCAAGTTCATCACTTGCTCATGTCATTTGAGTATTTTTATCAAATTACTTGCAAAGTACTATGGTTATCACGATTGCATAAAAAACCAAAACCACTACTTTCATAACTATGAATATGACTATGTGGTGGGCAATGGAACCATGGATTGTGTTGATATGGTGGAGGTTCCATTGCAAGGGTTATTATCCATCTAGGATTAAACAATAAATGTCGCCAGTGATTCTTGTGCCGTAATACCCGTGTTAACCATAAGATCCGGAGTGGGACGGAGTAGTCAAAAGTGTTTCCACCTCTCGTTCATCAACGGATGCGCTTACCGTAGCAGCTTGTGTCTTGCGGAGCAACTTGAGGGTGGGGAGCTCCTTCTAATTCCCCACGGTATAGCAGGTGCTTACCGTAGCGGTTGCGGCTTGCGAACAACTTGAGGGTGGGGATCCCCTTCTAATTCCCCGCGGTAATGTGGTCTATGATGGGTTGCAGCTACCGGCGAAGGAGTTTGGTTAACGAGTCCCAAACCGTTGTCGTGGTCGGGGTCCACCCCGAAATTACGGGAATAATGGGACCGACGAGGACCCGGGGTCGGGGTATGCAACAACGGGTGGGTGTTCGAGGTAGCGGAGGAACATGATTGGCTAGACCTTATACCGGGCCTCACACCATAGGAAGTGTGGACGGGTTGCGCGCTCGGTTGGCACCAAGGTTAAGATCTCTTATGGGTAAAGCAACACACCTCTGCAGAGTGTAAAGAACCGTGACTCCGTCACTCCCTGTTCCGGGATATGGAACTGCGAACGCCGCCGGAAAGGAGCTCCATGAAGTTCTAGTAAACCGGTGAAGGCCGACGGACATAGTTCTTCCGAATAAAAGCAACCTTTTAAAGAAATGGTTATGAAAACCCGCATTGGTATTAGACTTTCTCGGTCTAATGCCGTAGCTAGTGCATTAAACATCTCTTTCCTATAATGAACTTGTTGAGTACGCTCGTACTCATCCCACTCTTAAATCCCCGCTTAGATATGGAGGCATCGAAGGAGGATCTACGAGACAACTCGAAGGCCGAGGAGTCAACAACTACTTCACGAGACGAGACCTTGTCGAAGAGTAGATACCTCATCCAACAAGGAGAAAACCTAGTATAGCCATAGAAGGGAACTAGCTTCCTAAACTTAGCTCCTATTTAGCTAGAATCTACTCATAGCCTCTGTAGCTAGTTAAATACTCTACAAATAAAGTTCGTGTTAGGTTTAGACTACGAGTCGTTCTTCTAGAGTTTAGTTGCAGTTTTACCTCATTGTAAAGTAGGAGGCCGTGTGGATCTTTTGTAAGGAGTCTGTGTTGTAATTCTATAGACATGCCTTGGACCCGCATATGTTTCTGTTGTACCACTCTGAACGATATAATACTAGTGAAACGGTGTTTCATTGGTGTTATATCAGACTTGCATACTACACCATGCAGTGGTATGCCGGGTCACCACACATTGAGAGCACAAAACGTATTGAGAAAATGGAAGAGCATGAGCGCGAGTATGCAAAAGAGATTGCAACTCTTAGTGAAGCTCTTAAAGAACAACAAACCACCAATGAAACTCTTGAGGAGAACTTTCCTCTAGTGCTACTTATGGTAGAGGAATCTCGTGATAGAGCTTTAGAGGTGGCACATGATTTTCGAACTAAAAATGTTGAGCTAGTAAGTGCTCGTGCTAAAATCCTTGAGGATTTTGAGCTTCTCAAAAGTAGCTCTAGGGCTATGGAGAGTGAGCTCATCAAACTCACCAAATCACATGAGCAATTTAAAGCTCTCAACCTATTAGAGCTTGCTAAGTTGCCTTCTCCTTGTGCTATAATTGATAATGCTTGTGCTACTAACTCTACCTCTTGTGAAGCCCCCATCTTGAAGGAGAATGTTGAGCTAAGGGCTCAACTTGCTTTGCTAACAAGCAATTATGAGAAATTGGAAGAAAATTATGGAAAGCTTTCTAGCTCCCATGATGATCTTCTAGTCTCTCATGATTTGCTAAAGTTAGCCCATGAGGCTATCGTGTCAAAGGTAAAACATTGTGAGCCTCATGTGAGTACTAGCACTACCTCTCAAAATGCTATTTTGCCTTGTGCTAGTGCTTTTAGTTCACCCACTCATGCTATTGACTTATCTTGTGGTGAACTACCTTCTATGCCTTTTTCTACAATTCCATGTGCTAGTGCTAGTAATTCACCCACCTTGCCTTGTGGTGAATTACATACCTTGCCTTGTTGCTCTAACAATAAAGCTTCCACTTCCTCTATGTAAGCCCCAGGAGTAGGAAAACCCAGAGCGCGCAGGTAAGAGGGGTTTATGTGCATGAGGTCACTACAAAGGACCGTGAGGTCGCCTCGCATTCCCAAGCATATGGGTAGGCCAAGCAACAGCTCGACACGCCCATGCACACAACACCCACCTCAAAGGCTCACGATAGAATTTCCAACCCTGAGTGCTTCACCTTCCTGTGCACTTCACACATACACACACTGTGCACATGATACGAGGGTAGAATACAACTTGAATATCACAACATGACTATGTATGACACAAAAGATGGAAATAAAGTTCATATATAGTATCGCTCTAATGAGCAAGATCCAAATGACACTCAATAGGGAAACATATCCCAACATTACATCATACATAAGATAGCGAATAGTCTGGGTACAGACAAGAACCAAATGGGACTAAGAGTCCTGAAGATAATCAAGCGGTGTTCCCATAACCAACAAGCCACAGGCTGCTGCCTTAGGAACGATCTCCGCTACGCAACGAAGTCGTCGTCCGGGAACTCAACGAAGTAGCCTCCGGCGTACTCCTCATCATCTGGCGTACCTGTTTGTCGAAAAGCGGGTTCCGGAAAAGAGGGAGAAAAACGAGGGTAAGTACCAATGGCACGTACTTGCGAGACTAGACCAGCTATGCTCGCTGGTGGGCGGTATAAACTTCGCCCGGCTATATGTGGAGTTTAGCGGCAGCAAAGCAACTAACCAAATAGAGACACGCTACAACATTCGTCTATCAGAGAAGGTGAGAGAGCGCATAATCTAGCAGTTCTATACTCTGCAAACAAACCCAGCCAATGCGATCCCCCTTCGCCAAGAGGTATTGCATAGGCACACACACTTTTGAAAGAGTTTTATTAGCAAATTATTAGCAACAAGCAATAAGGTGTAAGTTGTTCTATGATCGAGTTTAACATCTCCAAGTCGTCCATAACCGCGGACACGGCTTATCGATAAGATTTCACCTCGCAGGATGCACTACCGTACCCATACACGCATGTCCGACTCCACAAGCAAGGGTTTTGAGAAAACTTGCTAGCGAAACCTCGCATCACAACCCCTCCCTTCACCACGGACCAAATCCAAGAAGCCACCTATCTAGGTTAAATCCGTTTCAGAGCCCGATCGGAACTCCGACGCGGACCTAGCTGTTGCGAGAATGGCTAAGAAGGATCAGAGCCCACTAGAGGATGACCTCTTAACAATGCGGACCGCGCCTACGAGCGTGCAAGAGATAACAGGGTTACAAGGCACAAACGGCTTCCCCAAAAGTAACACCACATCCTCGGACCACAAAGAAACAAGCTTGCACGCTCGGGAGAAACAAAACGTTACGAAACTAATTGTGGCACTTGGACAGTGGAAGCGATTCCGTAATAGGTCGAGGGGGTCCCAGTGAAACCTCCCACATGTGGTTAGTGCGCTCAGTTTTGGATCAGAAAACAAGAACTCGTCCTAATTATAAAATTGGACACAAGTGAGCCATGGTAAAACCAAAATATACAGCTGACCCACCGATGCCTCTGCTTATCCATTTTAATATTAACATTAGGGTGAGCCATGAATATCTCCAACAACAGATATAGCAAGTAAGTCAACTACCCAACAAGATATCCCGAACATTTCGAGATATCAGCAAGACCCTAAACTCGCCTACGACTCGCAAAGCTGGCAAACATCAAACAACAGGTAGGGCGAGGAGGTGTAATTCGGTAATATAGGGTAACAGGTGGAATAGGACACGTGACACAACAGAATCGCAACATAGGGATAGCAATAGATCAAATGAGCATGAAAATGTAAAATAGGTGAAGGGGTGGGCTCGCCTGTCCGATCGGAAGAGAAAGCACGAACGCGATCTTCAGGGGTGATGTAGAGGAACTCCTTGAACTGCTCGGTGTCGGTGTCTACTCGGGAAGAAGCAAATAGCACATACAAGAAGAAAGATGCGCAAATCAATACAAGGATGTGCAATGCGCAATATGCTGCATGAGGTGCAAGGGTTTCATGCATAGCAAAATTAAGTGGGGTGTCCAAATATAGCATGAAAAGATAAAACACCCTCACATAACATTTAGTTCTAGTTGTATTTACCATTTTACCGAGGCGGAGAAAAGGGCTATGATGCATGACATGATGATATTTGAGTTCATCTCGGAAAAGCGATTGATTTTGATATAAAGTTTGTTAAGTTTGGACTTATGAAACTCAAGTTATGAAATAAACAAGTATTAGGCATATATGTCCATTTTATAAGGTTGTCAAAATTTAGTTATGCAAAAGTCAGTACAAGTTGCAGATTTGAAAAGTTCATCAAGTTATGGATCCGGTGGTATATTATATGTCAGGTTTTTAATTTTGAAAAACATTTGATTTGATTGAACACAGAGATGAATAACTAAAAGAGACAGAATTTGGAAACTATGGCTCGGTGCAAAAAGGGGTGTTTTGGTGCGCCGGCCAGGATTTGAACCCAGGTCGCGCTCGACTGAAACCAAGGAACAGGACCAAAGTGCTGTGTAACGTGTTTTGCAAATGAACAGGATTCAGGTAACGAAAAGTGCATCAACAAGTTAACTGAATTTCAACATAGGTGTTATCTGAAACTGAACACGAACAGATGAACACTAAACATGATACAGAGAAAAACGCCGGCTTGATCAAAAGGAGTAACTGAAACTGCTGGGATTTGAACTCCATGTCTGTTTCGTAGTAGTACAACAGTTTCGGTTTTTGGTTATGATAAAGTACAGAACGTTTTGAGAAAACAACAGAGATCAACTAACTACTCAAGCTAGCACGCTGGCAGCTGGATCGATTCAGGCCCTGACTAGCTAGCTTAAACAGGCAAGCTAAAAGGTGGATCATTCGGTTGCCATATCTTGCTAGATGAAACAAGACGGTGAGTTGCTGGATCAAACCAACTATGCATAGCTAGCTAGCATATCTGGCTGGATCGGACTGAAAACATGCGCGTGAGTTAACTGAAGAAAACAAACGGTGTCCATCGAATTTCTTCAGAGAACGGCGCAACACGCTCTCGCGCACAGGAGAAGGGCGGCCAGTGCAGATATGCAGGGCTCGGGAAAAACTGCAGCGCTGCTGCTCTGCTTGTGCACGGATGGGGCGGTGCTCACCTAGGTGCGTGGCGAGGAAGAGGCAGACCTGAAGCAGTCTAGGACGAGGTGGACGGCGACAGCGATGCGGCGGAGCTCATCGGCGCTCCAGGTACGGCTTGATGGTGGCGTCGTACTCGAGCAGCTCCGGCTCCAGTTCAGCAAGGAGTTGGCGGGTGCCACGGCAGCTCCATCCCCGTCGCTAGCTCGGCGTGGTGGCGTCTACAGCGACGGCGAACTCAGGCAGAGTTTAACAAAAGATACTAAATTTCTCTGAACTTTTATTTGGTTCTCTCTCGGGAAGAAGAGGAGTGGCGGCAGCCAGAGGGGGAGAAGGTTAGGGTTTGGTTGGCTCGGTTTATGAGGAAGAGGGGAAAGAGTGGGGTGCTCCTCTCGTGCTCCTGTACGGAGGAAGAGGATGGCCTGGCCGGTGGCTGAAATAAAAGGCCACGGCAGGTTACTTTCCTGGGCTGGGTTAGCTAGGTTAGTTAGGGAGAAACCTTTTCTTTTTCTTTTTATTCCTTTTCTCTTTACTTCCAAAAACTTCTCAGATTTTTATAAAACCAATTTGAATTGAGATTCAGCAGAGATAGAGTTTAGTAAACGAAACAGTTTTATTTGAACCGAAAGAAAGCATTTTAACATTCCAAAATAGTTATTGAATTGCTTAATTATAAGATATAGGATATAGAAGAGGGGGTATAATATTAACCAATATTAGAAAGTAATTTGGCCTGACCTTTGAAAGAAAAAGTTCAAGTGGTAGGAAAAGGTTTAGGCTTTGGCTTGTGTTTTTCTTGTAACATCACAAGTGGTGAGATGAAACAAGAGAGAGAAGAAGGAAGAACAACACATAACATAGCAACAAAACCAAATGCAAAATTTTATTAAAAACCAAAGGTGACATGATATGGCATGCATGATGCAAAGATGATGCATAAACATGGTAAGGTAAAGAGGGTAGCTCACTTGGGATGTTACAAACGCCCCCCCTTGAAGGAATCGCGCCCCGAGATTCTCAGGTAGAAGAGAAAAAGGACGGGTACTCGGAACGGAGTTGATCTTCCCGCTCATCAGAATGGTGCGACCACTGCACCTTGAGAAACTTGACAGAGTTGTTGCGAGTACGGCGTTCAGCTTCATCAAGAATCCGAACGGGATGCTCTTTGTAGGAGAGGTCTTCTTGGAGGTTAATGGACTCGTGATCAACTGCACGACCCGGATCTTTGAAGCACTTCTTGAGCTGTGACACGTGGAAGACATCGTGCACTTTTGAGAGCTTCTCGTGGAGTTCAAGGAGGTAAGCGACTTCACCACGCTTTGCTAGAACTTTGAAGGGACCAATGTATCTTGGCGCTAGCTTGCCTTTGATACCAAAGCGATGAGTGCCCCTCATAGGAGTAACACGAAGGTAGGCTTGATCACCAGGATGATATAACATATCACGGTGCTTGCTATCATAATAGCTTTTCCGCCGAGATTGTGCTATCTTCGGATTGTCACGAATGATTCGCACCTTCTCTTCAGACCTCGTTGATGACATCGGGGCCAAAGATTTGCCTTTCACCGGTTTCAGACCAGTTTAGAGGTGTTCTGCATTTGCGACCATAGAGAGCTTCGAAAGGTGCCATGCCCAAACTGGCTTGATAGCTGTTGTTGTAAGAGAACTCAGCGAATGGAAGGCATTCTTCCCATTTCATGCCGAAGGAGATAACACATGCACGGAGCATGTCCTCAAGAATCTGATTGACTCTTTCGACTTGCCCACTCGTTTGCGGATGGTAAGCTGTCGTCGAAGAGCGAGATTAGTTCCCATAGCTTTCCGAAAGCTAGCCCAAAACCCGGAAGTGAAGATACTTCCGCGATCGGAGCTTATTTCCAAGGGAACACCATGAAGAGAAACAATCTTTGCGAGTGTAGAGCTCAGCCAACCGACTAGCGAGATATTGTCTCTTTGACGGAGAAGGAAGTGAGCAACCTTGGAAAGACGGTCGATCACCACGAAGATAGCATCATTGCCTTTGCGAGACTTTGGAAAACCAGTTATGAAGTCCATCTCAATCTTATCCCATTTCCACTCAGGAATCTTCAGGGGTTGGAGGACACCGGCAAGTCTTTGATGTTCTGCTTTGACACGGCGACAGACATCACACTCTGAGACATAGCGAGCAATATCACTTTTCATCCTAGTCCACCAATAGTTTGACTTGATATCGAGGTACATCTTTGTGCTGCCAGGATGGATAGAAAGAGGAGTGTCATGAGCTTCTTTGAGAATGAGGCTTCTGAGGCTTGGATCCTTCGGAACAACGATTCGACCTTGGAAGAATAGAGTTCCTTGATCATCGATAGAGAAAGACTTGTACTTGGGCTTGTGCATGTTCTCTTTGATGTTTTTGATACAACCATCTCTTAACTGTCCGGTTCGTATCTTATCTTCGAGAGTTTGCGTGATCACCAAGTTTGCAAGGTAGCCTTCGGGAACAAGCTCAAGATTCAATTTCCTGAATTCTTCATAAAGAGCAGGTTGACTTTCTTGAATCATGAGGTTGTTGCAATACGACTTGCGACTAAGGGCGTCAGCCATGACATTAGCTTTGCCCGGAGTGTAGGCGATAGACGGATCAAAGTCCTTGATGGTTTCCATCCATCTCGTTTGACGGAGGTTCAAGTTGGGTTGTGTGAAGATGTATTTGAGACTCTTGTGGTCGGTGAAGATCTCACATTTGTTGCCCAACAAGTATTGGCGCCATGTTATTAAAGCATGTAACACGGTCGCAAGCTCAAGATCATGTGTGGGATAGTTGAGTTCATGCTTTTTCAACTGACGAGAAGCATACGCCACAACTTGACGTTCTTGCATGAGAACGGCGCCTAGGCCATGAAGAGAGGCATCACAGTGGAAAGGCTTAGAAGTATCTGGAAGAAGAAGGACAGGTGTGGAAGTGAGCTTCTGCTTGAGGAGGTCAAAGCTTGCTTGGCATTGAGGAGACCAAAGGAACTTCTTGTCTTTCTTCAGGAGATCTGTAAGAGGCTTGGCGATCTTGGAGAAATTCTCAACAAAGCGGCGGCAGTAACTTGCCAAACCGAGGAAACTTCTCACTTGCTTGACATTCTTCGGAGGAAGCCATTCAACGATTGCCTTCACTGTTTCAGGATTGACAGCGATGCCTTTTCCCGAAATGACATGGCCAAGATAGACGACTCGAGGAAGCCAGAATTCGCATTTGGAGAACTTGGCATAGAGGCGATGTTCACGAAGCTTCATGAGGATGAGGCGAAGATGCTCTTCATGCTCCTCATTGGACTTGGAGTAGACAAGGATATCATCTAGATAGACTACCACAAACTTGTCGAGGTACTCCATGAAAATGTAGTTCATCAACCGAGAGAAAGTGGCAGGAGCATTAGTGAGGCCAAAGGACATGACGGTGTATTTATAGAGACCATAACGAGTTTTGAAGGCTGTCTTGGGTACATCCTCTTTGCGGATTTTGATTTGGTGATAACCACTTCTCAAATCCATCTTAGAGAACACAGGTTGCACCCGCAAGCCGATCAAAGAGCTCATTGATGCGAGGAAGAGGATATGTATTCTTGATCGTTTTCTCATTGAGAGGGCGGTAGTCAACCACCAATCGATCAGTTTTATCCTTTTTCTTCACGAAGATGGTAGGACATCCCCATGGAGAAGTGCTTGGCTGAATGAAACCAAGTTTTTGCAACTCATCAAGCTGCTTTTTGAGTTCAGCCAACTCATTTGGACCCATCTTATAAGGCCGCTTTGAGATAGGAGTTGTTCCAGGCTCTAGTTCAATGACGAACTCAACAGCCATGTCAGGTGGCATACCTGGAAGTTCTTCAGGAAAGACGTCAGGAAAGTCTCAAACCACCGGTATAGACTCAAGCTCCGGAAGAGAGCTAGGATTCAAAGCGAAGAGCTGAACGGAAGGTGTCTCAGAAGGTGAATAGACTATGTGGCCTGTCGAAGTAGGAAGAGAAAATGAATGCTTGGCACAATCAATTACAGCTTTGTTGGCCTTCAACCAATCCATGCCGAGAATGACATCAATGTCCGAATTGCCGAGAGCTATGAGTGAAGCAAGAAACATGTAGCTTCCGATGAGAATTTGATTCCCATGGCTTATCTTGGAAACTGTCATCTGCGCTCCCGGGGAGTTCACCATGAGTTTATTGGGCAAAGGAACCAAAGGCAAACCATGAGATAGAGCAAACTTTTGAGAGACAAAGGAAAGTGCTTGCTCCGGTATCAAACGGAACTTTTGCTTCGAGATCGAGTTCACGGGAAGAACACCAAACACGATGTCGGTACCCTTTTAGCTTGGACAAGTCGTGACATTGTTCACCCATACACTTCTCGTACCGGGCTTATTATTATAGTTGAAAGCCTTTGACGGTTGTAGAGACTTGTTCCGATAGCAGTTGCGTGCGGTGTGTCTCGGATCACCACACTTGAAGCAAACTTTTGCAGAAGGGCGAGGACCCATTGGTCTTGTCAGAACTTCAGAACTAGGCCTTTGCTGAGCATCAACACGGTGACTTTGCTTAGCTTGACTGCCAGACCTTTGATGAACTTGAGAGCCCCTTGGAACAACAACAGGGGTGGGTGGGCGGGAAACAAAACCACTCGGTTCAGGCATGTAGGTGGGTTGTGCAGGAGCAGCATAAGGAACCCAAATCCTACGTTTCCGAGGAGGCATAGCGATTGCTCGAGGAAGAAGCTGCTTCACGAGAGCACTAACGAGACTCTTCTAGCATTGCACGACCATACTCTTCTTGGAGCGCTGTGTTAACGAGCGCCTCGAAGGTATTGCACTTGACCAAGAGTATAGCATACTTGATCTCCGGATTCAGGCCTTTACGAAACATGGCTTGCTTTTTGGCATCCGTAGATACCTCATCTCCAGCATAACGAGCCAGTTTTAAGAAAGCATCTCTATAAGCCAGCCACGGTGTTGCTGCCTTGAGACAAATTGCGGAACTCTTCTCGCTTTCTCTCCATGATGCTTCGTCGGGGATGTGATGACGCTTGAAGAGCAGATGAAACTCATCCCGTGTAATGATTGCATCCGGTGCTTTCATCGGCGGATGATTGTCCCACCATGCGGCTGAAACTCCACGAAGAAGATATGTCACATAAGGAACACGGTCCTCATCGGCCACATGTGTCACACTAATAGTCTTGTTCATCTCGCGTAACCAATCATCGGCATCAATTGGCTCGCGGTGACATCAAAAGTGCGCGGGTTGAGCTGGAGAAACTCCTGAATAGTGACACGTGCATTGCCACCATTGATTCTGTCTTGGCTTATCTGCATCTGATTTAGGACTTGCGCCATTTTAACCAGAGCTTGGTCCATTTCATGTGGAGGAACATCTTCATCACTCTCCATTCTGAGTAAGGACACCAAAGTTAGCACAATCATGGATAATGAAAAACCCAATATTAGTGCTTAACGAGAACTTCAGAAGATAACAAGAAACAAGACATAACTATCATCAATGTACAAGAATTCAAGCACACGAGAGTTATCCATAACATGTAGAAGGTTAGAACGATAGCAACAAGAATACTTCACATATCTCTCAAGATAGTGATATGTAGCTATACAGAATTTTTGCATTAACAAGTGCCAATAACTTGGGTCGTGTGGGCACTTGTTATGCATATTGGAAGAGAACAACAAGGAAAGAGCTTGACGAAACAACTCCGGAGAAGGAAGGTTGATGTATGCACCGGAACAAGGAAGTGACCGAGATAGCACCAACACAAGGGAGAGAGCATGTTGGCATGAAAATACCAACATTGCAAAGGAATAGATTATATGGTGGAGATTGACAAAGGATGATAATGAAGCAACCATAGTACAGAAAATTTTCGAAACACATTTTCCCCTATGGCACTATGGTTTCCCCCAAACACGTCAAAACCTAGATGAAACAAGATACGAATAGAGTAAAACCGTTGCTCGTCCTTACCAGAGGGTGGGTGGGTGGGGTAAGAAATAAAAGCAGAATTCCTACTCTCGCGCACAATTTTCCTATGTAGCTACTAAAATATGAGTTTCTAGACACAACTTCGTCCGCTGTAAGGGCTCCTAAAGGCAGTCCTGCTCTGATACCAAGTCCGTAAGCCCCGGGAGTAGGAAAACCCGGAGCGCGCGAGGTAAGAGGGGTTTATGTGCATGAGGTCACTACAAAGGACCGTGAGGTCGCCTCGCATTCCCAAGCATATGGGTAGGCCAAGCAACGGCTCGACACGCCCATGCACACAACACCCACCTCAAAGGCTCACGATAGGCTTTCCAAGCCCGAGTGCTTCACCTTCTGTGCACTTCACACATACACACACCGTGCACGGGATACGAGGGTAGAATACAACTTGAATATCACAACATGACTATGTATGACACAAAAGATGGAAATAAAGTTCATATATAGTATCGCTCTAATGAGCAAGATCCAAATGACACTCAATAGGGAAACATATCCCAACATTACATCATACATAAGATAGCGAATAGTCTGGGTACAGACAAGAACCAAATGGGACTAAGAGTCCTGAAGATAATCAAGCGGTGTTCCCATAACCAACAAGCCACAGGCTGCTGCCTTAGGAACGATCCTGCTACGCAACGAAGTCGTCGTCCGGGAACTCAACGAAGTAGCCTCCGGCGTACTCCTCATCATCTGGCGTACCTGTTTGTCGAAAAGCGGGTTCCGGAAAAGAGGGTAAGTACCAATGGCACGTACTTGCGAGACTAGACCAGCTATGCTCGCTGGTGGGCGGTATAAACTTCGCCCGGCTATATGTGGAGTTTAGCGGCAGGAAAGCAACTAACCAAATAGAGACACGCTACAACATTCGTCTATCAGAGAAGGTGAGAGAGCGCATAATCTAGCAGTTCTATACTCTGCAAACAAACCCAGCCAATGCGATCCCCCTTCGCCAAGAGGTATTGCATAGGCACACACACTTTTGAAAGAGTTTTATTAGCAAATTATTAGCAACAAGCAATAAGGTGTAAGTTGTTCTATGATCGAGTTTAACATCTCCAAGTCGTCCATAACCGCGGACACGGCTTATCGATAAGATTTCACCCTGCAGGGATGCACTACTGTACCCATACACGCATGTCCGACTCCACAAGCAAGGGTTTTGAGAAAACTTGCTAGCGAAACCTCGCATCACAACCCCTCCCTTCACCACAGACCAAATCCAAGAAGCCACCTATCTAGGTTAAATCCGTTTCAGAGCCCGATCGGAACTCCGACGCGGACCTAGCTGTTGCGAGAATGGCTAAGAAGGATCAGAGCCCACTAGAGGATGACCTCTTAACAATGCGGACCGCGTCTACGAGCGTGCAAGAGATAACAGGGTTACAAGGCACAAACGGCTTCCCCAAAAGTAACACCACATCCTCGGACCACAAAGAAACAAGCTTGCACACTCGGGAGAAACAAAACGTTACGAAACTAATTGTGGCACTTGGACAGTGGAAGCAGTTCCGGTAATAGGTCGAGGGGGGTCCCAGTGAAACCTCCCACATGTGGTTAGTGCGCTCGACCTTGGATCGGAAAACAAGAACTCGTCCTAATTATAAAATTGGACACAAGTGAGCCATGGTAAAACCAAAATATACAGCCGACCCACCGATGCCTCTCGCTTATCCATTTTAATATTAACATTAGGGTGAGCCATGAATATCTCCAACAACAGATATAGCAAGTAAGTCAACTACCCAACAAGATATCCCGAACATTTCGAGATATCAGCAAGACCCTAAACTCGCCTACGACTCGCAAAGCTGGCAAACATCAAACATCAGGTAGGGCGAGGAGGTGTAATTCGGTAATATAGGGTAACAGGTGGAATAGGACACGTGACATAACAGAATCGCAACATAGGGATAGCAATAGATCAAATGAGCATGAAAATGTAAAATAGGTGAAGGGGTGGGCTCGCCTGTCCGATCGGAAGAGAAAGCACGAACGCGATCTTCAGGGGTGATGTAGAGGAACTCCTTGAACTGCTCGGTGTTGGTGTCTACTCGGGAAGAAGCAAATAGCACATACAAGAAGAAAGATGCGCAAATCAATACAAGGATGTGCAATGCACAATATGATGCATGAGGTGCAAGGGTTTCATGCATAGCAAAATTAAGTGGGGTGTCCAAATATAGCATGAAAAGATAAAACACCCTCACATAACATTTAGTTCTAGTTGTATTTACCATTTTACCGAGGCGGAGAAAAGGGCTATTATGCATGACATGATGATATTTGAGTTCATCTCGGAAAAGCGATTGATTTTGATATAAAGTTTTTTAAGTTTGGACTTATGAAACTCAAGTTATGAAATAAACAAGTATTAGGCATATATGTCCATTTTATAAGGTTGTCAAAATTTAGTTATGCAAAAGTCAGGTACAAGTTGCAGATTTGAAAAGTTCATCAAGTTATGGATCCGGTGGTATATTATATGTCAGGTTTTTAATTTTGAAAAACATTTGATTTGATTGAACACGAGAGATGAATAACTAAAAGAGACGGAATTTGGAAACTATGGCTCGGTGCAAAAGGGGTGTTTTGGTGCGCCGGCCAGGATTTGAACCCGGGTCGCGCTCGAGCGAAACCAAGGAACAGGACCAAAGTGCTGTGTAACGTGTTTTGCAAATGAACAGGATTCAGGTAACGAAAATTGCATCAACAAGTTAACTGAATTTCAACATAGGTGTTATCTGAAACTGAACACGAACAGATGAACACTAAACATGATACAGAGAAAAACGCCGGCTTGATCAAAAGGAGTAACTGAAACTGCTGGGATTTGAACTCCATGTCTGTTTCGTAGTAGTACAACACCAGACCAAACCGATGCAGTTTCGGTTTTTGGTTATGATAAAGTACAGAACGTTTTGAGAAAACAACAGAGATCAACTAACTACTCAAGCTAGCACGCTGGCAGCTGGATCGATTCAGGCCCTGACTAGCTAGCTTAAACAGGCAAGCTAAAAGGTGGATCATTCGGTTGCCATATCTTGCTAGATGAAACAAGACGGTGGAGTTGCTGGATCAAACCAACTATGCATAGCTAGCTAGCATATCTGGCTGGATCGGACTGAAAACATGCGCGTGAGTTAACTGAAGAAAACAAACGGTGTCCGTCGAATTTCTTCAGAGAACGGCGCAACACGCTCTCGCGCACAGGAGAAGGGCGGCCAGTGCAGATATGCAGGGCCCGGGAAAAACTGCAGCGCTGCTGCTCTGCTTGTGCACGGATGGGGCGGTGCTCACCTAGGTGCGTGGCGAGGAAGAGGCAGACCTGAAGCAGTCTAGGACGAGGTGGACGGCGACAGCGATGCGGCGGAGCTCATCGGCGCTCCAGGTACGGCTTGATGGTGGCGTCGTACTCGAGCAGCTCCGGCTCCAGTTCAGCAAGGAGTTGGCGGGTGCCACGGCAGCTCCATCCCCGTCGCTAGCTCGGCGTGGTGGCGTCTACAGCGACGGCGAACTCAGGCAGAGTTTAACAAAAGATACTGAATTTCTCTGAACTTTTATTTGGTTCTCTCTCGGGAAGAAGAGGAGTGGCGGCAGCCAGAGGGGGAGAAGGTTAGGGTTTGGTTGGCTCGGTTTATGAGGAAGATGGGAAAGAGTGGGGTGCTCCTCTCGTGCTCCTGTACGGAGGAAGAGGATGGCCTGGCCGGTGGCTGAAATAAAAGGCCACGGCAGGTTACTTTCCTGGGCTGGGTTAGCTAGGTTAGTTAGGGAGAAACCTTTTCTTTTTCTTTTTATTCCTTTTCTCTTTACTTCCAAAAACTTCTCAGATTTTTATAAAACCAATTTGAATTGAGATTCAGCAGAGATAGAGTTTAGTAAACGAAACAGTTTTATTTGAACCGAAAGAAAGCATTTTAACATTCCAAAATAGTTATTGAATTGCTTAATTATAAGATATAGGATATAGAAGAGGGGTATAATATTAACCAATATTAGAAAGTAATTTGGCCTGACCTTTGAAAGAAAAAGGTCAAGTGGTAGGAAAAGGTTTAGGCTTTGGCTTGTGTTTTTCTTGTAACATCACAAGTGGTGAGATGAAACAAGAGAGAGAAGAAGGAAGAACAACACATAACATAGCAACAAAACCAAATGCAAAATTTTATTAAAAGCCAAAGGTGACATGATATGGCATGCATGATGCAAATATGATGCATAAACATGGTAAGGTAAAGAGGGTAGCTCACTTGGGATGTTACACTCTAGTACTTGTGTTGTTACTAACCATGTAGGGGAAATCGAAGAGCTCGAGGCCCAAGTCACTTCTTTCAAGAAGGACTTGGTAAAGGGTCATGAAGGGAAGCAATTCCTCAATGACAAGAGTGGACTTGGATTGAACTCCAACAACAAGAACAAGTCCACCTCGCACAAGCGGAAGAAGGGCCAAGGGCATGTGAAGGACCCCGCCAAGATTGTGTGCTTCAAGTGCAAGATTGAAGGGCATAATGTTAGATTGTTCCCCTTGAAGAAGAAGCCACTTGGCGTGAAGAAACAAGGGAAGAGGCCTCAAGATGGAGCTCATGGTCTACCTCAAGGCCAAGCTCAAGGTCTATCTCGACTTGAAGAAGGGCCGCTACCCAAGAAGGATCAAGCCAAGGCTCCCGTTGTGGAGAAATCAAGTGAGAAGAAGGGGAAGAAAAGAAGATGCTACATATGTCGTGAGAAGGGCCACATCTCCTCCTTTTGCACTAGTGGTAACTCATCCAACCCTACCTTGATCCATGGTGCTTATTCTCTACATAAGGATAAGGTTGGCGAGGTGTTTGCCAAATATGTTGGCACTCAAAGTGGTTTCATAAAAAGAACCATTTGGGTTGCCAAGCCTATTGTGACTAAATTCTTAGGACCCAACTTGGTTGGGGACCAACGAGCCAAAATTTGATCAATAGGTACATGCGGAGGGCATGGAGGCTTGACTAGTACATGAAGACTTGGGGGATCTTCATCATTCTCACTTCCTCAAGTCAAGTACTATTCCTTTTATCCTTTACCCATGCTCCTCCTTGCGGTAACGAGTCCTAAACTCCTTTACATTGAAAGTTACTCGCTCCCCTTTTACATGTGTTGGTTTTGTACCTTGCATGTGGTTGTGTATGTTGTGCCTCCTACTTGCTTATCTTGCTTGCTTGATTATATATGTTGGGTGGCACATCATGTACAATTGTTCTTTGTTGATCCTATTGCATCTTATTGATATCTTAGTTGTTGGCTCATGTGAGAAATTTATGGACTATCCCATTTTGGGGGAGTGATATGCTTGTACATTTCACAATCCTAAAATGTGCGACATGATGAACTAAAATTCTATAATGTCCATTAATTATCTCACTTGGTTCTAATTTGCCTCTTGCACGAAAAATGTCTTTATCACATTATGGGGGAGTATTATGCTTTGTGCATCTTACAAGCCTAGAAAATGTGAACACTTGAGGTTGTGTCACATAGAATTGATATTATAGATTATGTTGCTCCTATGTGACATGTTTGCTCAAACAAATCCCACTTTACCATATGCTTTCTTTGTTGTGAAGATAATCTTGGACATACTCACAAACTACCATATGGATATTTCCTAAATACTTCTTGTCCTTGGACAATTGGTAATAAATTGTGTGTTATTGTTCCGGATCATCCTCACACTTGGCTCATGTGCTCAATTGCTTATTTCTTGCCAAGAATTTGTCCTTGTGGGTTAGACTCCCATGTGTCTTCCTTTCTTTTTATGCTCACCCTTATCTTACTTGAACCTTGTTAGTGTTTTGATAAACAATGGTGGAACAATGATCCCACATTTGTGCATTTTGTATTCAAATGCAAAATCCTAAATAGTGCACTAATTTTGGGGGAGCTCTCCTATGTTTGCTAGAACACTCCCTTGTTTCAAGAATTTGACCTTGGAAGACAAACCTTTTCTTTTCGGTACTTTTGTGCCATCATGAAAAGCGTTGAGGGTTTGTTTACTTGGAACCTTGCTTTCTTTGGGAGCTGGTTATCTCATTTCTTATATTTGGTTTAGATTCTTAAAATGAGATAAGTCTTTGACCATGCTTGTTTTGGATATCTTGCTCTATCTCTCTTGTACCAATCTTGTGTGTGCATGTTTCTTTGTGGACAAACGTCTTCGTGATATTGTCCACTTAGAGAAACTTATATACATAAGAGATGGTGCATATCTTTTGATATCCCTCTTTGTTGGAGTCCATTCCTTCATTCTTATTTGACTTGATGATGACTCCACAAAGATTGTGGTTATGAGTGCTCATTTTATACTATTTGCATCTTTAAGCACTCATAATTGATTTTGGCACAAGCTTCGTTTTTTACTTGCTTCTTATTAAGCTTGTGTTTCTTTTTGGTTCATTGATTGCTTGCTTCATTTGTCGAAGCTTTCTCACCTTCATATCCTCTTGCAATCTTTGATCCTCAATATAGTTTGATTTCCTCCGAATATTCGTCATTGAATATGTGCATATGATTTCACTCACAATTATGAGAAATGCACAACTTATGGAGGAACGCTCACTATATTGGCCTTCCAAACCTTTCGTCCATTTTGGCAATCGATGCCAATGGGGGAGAAGTTTGGAGGGTTTAAGGGAATTGCTTTTGTTGGTTCTTAAGCATTTGCCTTTCATGCCTTGCATTTGTTGCTTTGCATGGTTGAAGATTTAGAGGATACTCCGCTAGGCTTTAATTGCCGGTATATTGTCAACACCCGGATTTTTAAGTCCAGATGCCTATTATGTCATTCATCGCAATCCCAGGAATATTGTTGTTGCGAGGCATAATAGTTGAATATCATAGTCATCATTCATTACAAACCATATTGTCTTACAACTTGAATCACATGATCCATATTACACAAATAGTTGATCTAGTGATCAACGAACACACATAAGTTCATAGCGGAAGCGTAAAGATAAATGGACTCTCTAGTCCACAGGCCAACGCTTGACGTCGGAAGACTCCTAGTTGTCGTAGGCATCATGCTGGTCATCTCCTTGGTAGTTCTGTTCATCTTCATACTCTGGCCATTTGAATAGCCAGGGACACAGCCGTGAGTACTTTAAGTACTCGCAAACTAATACTAAAGTAAGTGTTGACAATTCTAGTAAGGGGGTGCTAAGCTCTAGTTCAATTTGCATAAAGCCAATTTTAGTTCACAAGTATTTGATAAAAGACTCTTTCATGTGCTATCTAACTCAAGTGGGAACATTAGTGTCATTCCCACAACATTTGTTGTGATTCAAACTAATCACCAATTCACCATTCCTTTCACCAATATTTTCAAGAATCCTGACACCGGCAACTATATGGCCTTTCCAACCGTCCGTAACCGTGGACATGGCTATTCGAATAGGTTTACACTCTGCAGAGGTTGCACACTTGTGCCACAACATTTGATTTCATCCGTCGGGATAACTCCGAATCATCGTAACACAGTACGCGGATCATCAACCATAACCTTTCACTTACAAACCCTAGTATGAGCACCTCTCCCCATGAGCTTGGCCTCCCGAGTGAAGACCAACTCGTCAACCTGGGAACTGCACAAGGCTTGGCCGTACAATTCACCTCAATTCACATCATTTCTCAACAACGGAGGCAGCCTCGGCATAACCCCTATGATGTGTGTTCAGAGGGAACCCATACTAAGATGCATAAGCTTCCAGTTAAGCCCTACCCATAATCAGGTATTGTGGGGGTACTCAAAATTGGAAAGGTATCGCATCCAAACCAATATCAGTTTTATATCAAAAATCACCATCTTCTCTTGGACATATTCACCTTCAAAATTCATTCAATGGAATGACTCATCATTCCAAGGTTTCAAATTCATTTCAAATCACATGTTCCCATCTGGAGTAGTCAGGTTTTAATATTTAGCACTTGCACTAATCATGAGGGGTGCTAATCTTGCTTGGCTAGCTTGAGACTAACTTTACTACTCTAGTAACCTTCTTTCACTTTGACCAAAATTAACTATAAAAGTAACTCTTTGAATAAACAAGTAAAAACTTGTAAGGTAGAAACTTGGGATAGGCTTATGGTAAGAAAGGTAAGACTAAGGGTGCCTTACCCCATAGGGGCTTTGCACTTTGCAAGAATATTAGCTTGCCTTGGTAGTTCTCAAAATGCTCCTCCTCCTCCTCTTGGTAGCAACCTTCTTCCTCCGGGTATTCTCCGGTGCTAGCGTCTAAATTTAAATACGAGGTATGATCACTCAACCAATTCATTGGCTATACTAAACATCACATATATTCACACAAACTATTCTAAGCACACAATTAATATAATTAGGGTGCATTGGTTGTGTGGCTTGAGGAAAATAGTTTCCTCTCATTACATATGTAAAAGATAGTTTCCATTTAGTTCTTGAGGAAAATAATTTCCTCTCATTGAATCTTCTTAATATTTAAATTCTCAAACAATCATACATGAAATCATGTTGACCTAAGTCAACCATTCATCATCATCATTTGAGAAAATGATTTAAATGAGGTAAACCACCTCATACTATTTAATAATCCTACAAGTGATTTAATATCTCCAAGTATTTCATGTGGGAGTATTTGACCAGTGGTCCAAACTTCATATGAAATTGCTTGGGACAAGATTTAAATGAAGTAAAATACTTCATATGATTTGTATAATAGTTTTGGACAATATCACTAAAGTAAACTTAGCCATATTGCCCATTATTTAATCTAGGGCATGATCATTCAAAGTGACCACACCATTTTATTTCAGAAACAATTAGTGTAAGTTAAATGTGAGCTATTGGAGTTGGAATTAACTAAATATCTATTTTGGTTGATTTTTAGTATTTATTTGAATGTGAAAAAGTCCCTACCTTCATCTTTTTATCATTTTATTTCTACAACAGATCTCAAGGTGAGACCAGTGGCATGTTGTAGATCTTTTCTTTAGCTTTCCAACAACATAAAATTTTCTAAATTTGGCCCAGCCAAACAGATTCTATTTAATTTCAAAGTTGGAGCCAGTATTAATTTGATTTGAAATTATTTAAACTAGTTTGAATTAAAAGGGACGGCGGGAAACTAGTTTGGGCCGAAACGGTTTGAAATACAGCAAATCAGCCCAGTAACGCACCCAGTGCGCGTGGGCTTGCTGACAGGATGGGTCCCGCATGTCAGCGGCTGTTAAACCCGAAACGGTATGAATCAACGAGAAGCATTGGATTAGAACAGGATCTAATGGTGCAGGGTCGTCGTCTTCTCCGACGAGATCGAGCCACTGGCGCGGCGAGCCTAGGGGGTGGGAGAGCTAACCGGAGGTCCGGTGAGCGGCGGCGGCGTTCAGGGCGAGGTTGTCGACGACAAGGAAGAAGCCTGTAGCAGTGGCGGAGCTTGGGGAGGCCTGCGTCGACGGCGATTTCTCCAGGGCTTCCGCGGCTCCGATCGTCCGATTGGGGCTGCTCCGGCGTCGATTGAGGTGGCTAATGGTGCGAGGAGAAGCAGAGATGGGAGGAGAGGATGGTGGTGTGCTTGGATTGCTCAGGGGAGCTCGCTATTTATAGAGGGGAGCGGGTGCTGCGAGCAGGGAAGAACTCGACCAAGGCGCGGCGATTCCGGCGAGGTAGGGAGCTAGGCGATGGCGCAGTGGTGTTCATGACGTCACGGCGAATCTGTGAGCGTCAACGGCGCGGCAAGGCGAGGCGTACTTTGGTCGGGCGCTTGCGTGTACTGCCGCGGCCATGGCGGGCGGGTGCGTCCTCTCCGGCGACCGTGGGCGCATGATGGTGACGCCAGCTTGTCCGGCGGGCTCCGCGTGGCGTGGCGAGTACCAGGGCGAGCAGAGGTGGTCGGGGTAGGCTTGGTACGGCGGGGCGACACGTGCCCGTGTCGCGCGCGTCCGTGCACGCGTGACGTGGCCATGCCGCTCGCGTCGTACCTGGGCGTCGTGGGCGCGCGCCGGCCGGGGCGTGTCGGTGTCCTTTCGACCAACGGCTGGTACGGGCGTGTTCAGGAGATCAAGGGCGATCTGGGAGACATGGTGGCTCGGGCTGGAGTGCAGGGAAGAGAGGGGAGGCGTGTCGAGGGAGAACGTGGCCGGCATGATCATGGCCATGCCATGCTTGGCATCCTCCTTGGTGTTTCCATGCATGAGATAGGTGGGGTGGGGTCCAGGGAACATTGTTGAGTCAAGTGGTGCTCAAGAGATAGCAAGATTTGACCAAAATTGGAATTGTGATGATCTTGCATTTGTTTCAAAGTCTTCTCTTGGCTTGATCATAACTTTTGATCCAAGATGATTTGGATGTGGTGATCTTTACAGAAGTTGTTCACCTTGTTGGGTACTTGGATGTGGTGCAAAGAATTGGGAAAGTTTAGTTTGAAAAACTTGAATTGCAAAGGCTCAAAGTGGTGACCAGATTGTAAATGGCAGTTTTGACCATTATTCTATGTGATCATATTTTGAGTTTGGATTTGATTTGTTTTGTGTTTCTTTGATTCCAAAAGTTGTAAATAGTGTGTAGTAACATAATACAACTAATGGTGAGAACCAAAATGGTCTAGGGTAAAGATTTGCAAAAATGGCATAAACCATATGTGAGGGTTTTAGGGTTTTATCCTTATTTGATTTCTTTCTCTTTTTGATTTATTTGATTTGTGATCTTCACTTGATCACATTAGGGTTTTAGGGTTTATCACATAAACACAATAACAATCATCATGGCATACCACTCAAATGCACAAGTCCTATGCATGGCACTATATGCAAATAAAAGTTTTTGTTGGTTTGAAATTTTGATCTCTAGAATTCTTCTTCTCTCTTTTATTGAAATTTGGTATGTTACAAACCCTTCCCCCTTACAAAAGATCTCGTCCCAAGATCTGAAAGAAAATTAGGTACTAAAGAGATCTGGGTATTCTTTCTTCATGAAGTCTTCGCGTTCCCAAGTGGCTTCATCTTCGGTATGGTTGCTCCACTGAATCTTCAGGAACTTGATGCTTCAGGTGCGGGTGGTTCTGTAAGCTTCCTCCAGGATGCGAATCGGCACTTCGCGGTAGGTCAGGTCCTTGTTGATATCCACCGATCGGTGATCGATGTTCTTGAACACTTCGGTCTTCTCGGGGACTACAAGGCACTTCCGGAGGAGTGAGATGTGAAACACGTCGTGCACAGCCGACATTTCTTCTGGTAGCTCCAGTTGATAAGATACTTCGCCTCGGCAACTCAGAACTTTGAAGGGTCCGACATATCGGGGTGCAAGCTTTCCCTTCAGCTGGAATCTCTGCATTCCTTTCAGGGGGGATACTTTGAGATAGACAAAATCTCCGATCTCGAAGGTCATTTCTCGGCGTCTCTTGTTAGCGTAGCTCTTCTGTCTTGATTGCGCCGTCTTGAGGTACTCGCGGATCTTGTGCACTTTCTCTTCGGCTTCACGGAGAACATCAGGTCCAAAGACTTGGCTTTCTCCAACTTCCGACCAATTCAGAGGGGTACGGCATTTCCTTCCGTACAAGGCTTCAAAGGGGGCCATCTGTAAGCTGGCTTGGTAGCTGTTGTTGTCGTAAGAGAATTCTGCGTAAGGCAAGCAGTCTTCCCACTTGGATCCATATTCTAGTACACATGCTCTCAGCATGTCCTCCAATATCTGGTTGACTCTCTCAGTCTGTCCATCGGTCTGAGGGTGATAGGCGGTGCTGAAATTCAGACGGGTTCCTAGTCCTTCATGCACTTTCTGCCAGAATCTTGAGGTGAATTGTGATCCTCTATCTGACACTATCGACTTCGGGGTTCCGTGCAGGGCGAAGATTCTGGAGATGTACAACTCAGCTAACTTTGGGCCTTGATAGGTGGTCTTGACAGCGATGAAATGGGCTACCTTGGTCAGTCTATCGACAACTACCCATATTGAGTCGTTGCCTTTGCTGGATTTGGGCAGACCTGTGATAAAGTCCATTCCTACAGAGTCCCACTTCCATTCTGGAATCTGTAGTGGTTGCAGCAGTCCTGCGGGTCGCTGATGTTCCGCCTTGACTCGTTGATAGATATCACACTTGGCGATGTAGCTTCCGATTTCTCTCTTCATTCCATGCCACCAGAATTGTTCCTTCAGGTCTTGATACATCTTGGTACCTCCGGGGTGGATTGAGTAAAGGGTGTCATGGGCTTCCTTCAGGATGACTTGCTTCAAGTCTGAGTCCGATGGCACACAAAGGCGTCCTTTGTACCAAAGAACTCCGGCTTCATCTACGGTGAATCCGGGTGCTTTTCCCGCGGCTATCTGGTTCTTGATTCCGTCGATGCTAGCGTTTTCTTTCTGGGCTTCCTTAATCTGGCTGATCAAGGTGGGTTGCAGCTCTATGCTGGCTAGGAATCCTCCACTAACAAGTTCCAGTCTAAACTGTTCAAACTCCTGAAACAGGCTGGGTTGCTCGATTGCGATCATGGAGTTCAACTGACACGGCAGTCGTCTCAAAGCATCCGCTACCACATTGGCCTTGCCGGGGTGGTAGTGAATCTCCATGTCGTAATCCTTGATCAATTCGATCCATCTGCGCTGCCTCATATTCAGCTCCTTCTGGGTGAAGATATATTTCAGGCTCTTGTGGTCGGAGTAGATCTCGCATCGATTACCCATGAGGTAATGACGCCAAACTTTCAAAGCTAGGACAACGGCTGCAAGCTCTAAGTCATGGGTTGGATAATTCTGCTCATGTTGCTTCAGCTGTCTTGACAGGTATGATATCACTTTTCCTTCTTGCATAAGCACACATCCAAGACCAATCTTGGAAGCGTCGCAGTACACGTCAAAGGGCTTGGTGATGTCCGGCATGATCAAGATTGGGGCTGAGGTCAGTCTACTCTTGAGTTGTTGGAAACTCTCTTCACATTTGTTAGTCCACTCAAATTTCTTGTCCTTCAGCAGTTGGGTCATTTGTTGAGCGATGCTCGAAAAGCCTTCTACAAATCTGCGGTAATATCCGGCTAATCCAAGAAAAGCGCGGACCTCGGTTTGGGTGGTTGGGGCTTGCCATTCCATAACAGTTTTGATCTTGGCGGGATCTACGGCAATTCCTCCTGCAGACAAGATATGTCCCAGGAATCCTACTTCCTTCAGCCAAAACTCACACTTGTTAAACTTAGCATACAACTGATGCTCCCTAAGGGTATCTAGGACAGCTTCCAGGTGTTGCTCATGTTCTTCTTTGTACTTGGAGTAGATTAGGATGCCGTCGATGAAGACAACGACAAACTTGTCCAAAAAGTTCATGAAAATCTTATTCATGAGGTTCATGAAATAAGCTGGGGCATTGGTCAGTCCAAAGGACATGACGTTGTACTCATACAACCCATATCTGGTGGTAAAGGCAGTTTTGGGAATATCCAATGCACGAATCTTCAGTTGATGGTATCCAGTCCTAAGATCAATCTTCGAGAATACTATGGCACCGGTCAGTTGGTCAAACAGGTCTTCTATCTTGGGTGATGTCTACGCACACTCCTTTTCCTGTAGACAGTGTTGGGCCTCCAAGAGCAGAGGTTTGTAGAACAGGAGCAAGTTTTCCCTTAAGTGGATCACCCAAGGTTTATCGAACTCAGGGAGGAAGAGGTCAAAGATATCCCTCTCAAGCAACCCTGCAATCATAATGCAAGAAGTCTCTTGTGTCCCCAACACACCCAATACACTTGTCAGATGTATAGGTGCACTAGTTCAGCGAAGAGATAGTGAAATACAAGTAATATGGATGTATATGAGTGGTAATAGCAATCTGAATAAAATATGGCAGCGAGTAAACATGCAGTGGAACAGTAAACAAACAGTGATAACGGCGCCAGAAAATAGCTTAGTTGCCGGGCAGTTGATGGTAGTAATATTGCAGGAAGTAAAGATGCAGTAAAACAGTAAATAAGCAGTGTTTGCAGTAGTGGAAACAAGGCCTAGGGATCATACTTTCACTAGTGGACACTCTCAACATTGATCACATAATAAAACCACTCTACACTCTCTTGTTGGATGATGAACACCACTAATTGTGTAGGGCTACAAGAGCACCTCGATGCCGGAGTTAACAAGCTCCACAACATTCGATATTCATATTTAAATAACCTTAGAGTGCATGATAGACTAACGCAATTATACCAAGTACTAACATAGCATGCACACTGTCACCATCATACTATGAAAGGAGGAATAGATCACATCAATACCATCATAGTAATAGTTAACTTCATAATCTACAAGAGATCATAATCATAAACTACGCCAAGTACTACATGATGCACACACTGTCACCATTACATCATGGAGGAGGAATAGAGTACTTTAATAACATCACTAGAGTAGCACATAGTAATAGTGATACAAAGCACATTGCAATCATAAAGGAATATAAATAAGCACTTCACTATGCTATTATGAATTACTCTCTCGGCAAGATAACATCCAACTCAAATCATAACTCGGTGAATAAGTATTCGTGAAATATAGCCTAAGAGACCCACACGGTGCACACACTCGTCACCTTTACACACGTGGGACAAGGAGTCTCCGGAGATCACATAAGTAAAATCCACTTGAATAGCACAACGACATCTAGATTACAAAGCTCATCATATGGATCTCAATCATGTAAGGCAGCTCATGAGATCATTGTATTGAAGTACATGAGAGAGAGAGAGAGAGATTAACCACATAGCTACCGGTACAGCCCTTAGCCTCGATGGAGAACTACTCCCTCCTCATGGGAGACAGCAGCGTTGATGGAGATGGAGGTGGTGTCGATGGAGATGCCTTCCGGGGGCACTTCCCCGTCCCGGCGGCGTGCCGGAACAGAGAGTTCTGTCCCCCGAATCTTGGCTTCGCGATGGCGGCGGCTGCGTAACTTTTCTCGTCCCGTGGCTTATTCGTATCGAAGATTTAGGTCAGGGGGCTTCTTATAGGCGAAGAGGCGGAGTCGGAAGGGTTACGGGGGCGCCACACAATAGGGGGCACCCCCCCTGGGCCGCGCCGGCCACATGTGTGGGGCCACCAGGGCTCCCCTCTGGTGCCTCTCGGGTGTTCTT
>NC_061513.1:162928943-162963109 GCF_022539505.1 Lolium rigidum | reverse complement strand
ACAATGGCAAAATCGAAGATTTTCATGAAGTTAGAGCAAGCAAATTTCTTCTTATGAAGAGCATGAAAAACCGACTTTCCCAACTTGTTTAAGGAAGCAACATTAAGTCCTTCCATATCATCATCCTCATCATCATTAGATCGATAGGGTTCCAAGGAAGGAGATACCTTAGAAGCCTTAGCCATAAGGCAAGTGTAATGACCGTGCGATGATGAAGACGATGAACTACTTGAAGCTCCATCCAAGATCTTATCTTGGCCCATAGTATCTTCGGTTTCCTCTACATTGTTAGTCACACAAGTACTAGAGGAAAGCGAAGCATCTTCATTGTGGCAACAAGACAAGGCAAGCATATCAACATGGAATGAAGATATGCAAGGACTATCAACACTAGCATGTAAAGCATTTATAGTGCTACAAGTGTTAAAGTCCAAAGATGAGACATTGCAATGGGATAGGGATGAAGAATCATCAAGAGAAAGCTCACCATCAACAATGCAATGTTCATCACCACTCACCATACCATTACCTTGTATCTTACCACACATTGGTGAAGTGGAAGGAGTGTGATCATCCTTAATGGTCTTGGATTCACCATATGTATCTTGAAGCTTTGTCCAAAACTCATGAGCACTCCGGAAAGGCGCGATGGAGGAAATCACTACATGACTCACAACATGACAAAGCACTTTAGTAGCTTGAGCATCTAGATAAGAGTTTTTCTTCTCCTCAAAAGTTGTATTTTGTGGATCCTTAGGAGGAGAAAAACCCATATCAAGAATTTGCTCCACATGTGGGTGCATGCCCCTAAAATAATCAAGCATGTAAAATTTCCAAGCATCATAATTAGTGCCATCAAATGTAAAGGTGGAAATGTGCACTAATCCTCTAGCCGACGTCATACTCTCTAGGCGGTGAAGCCCAACAAGATAAGAGAGCCCTAGCTCTGATACCAATTGAATGTTCTAGGACGTCGCCTAGAGGGGGGGTTAATAGGCGGTGTATAAAAACTTCTACTTGAGAGCTAAACTAGGGGGAATAAAACTACACATGTGTTTACTAGTTTAGCTCAAGGCCTATCAACTAGGGGTTTGCCTAAGAGCACCAACAACCTATGCTAGCATGATGAGCACAATGTGATAACAAGCTAGGTAAAGCACATCAAGCAAGATATATATAACAAGGTAAAGCGCATAGGTTAAGGAGCTCGGGTTGAGAAGTAACCGGTGCACGAGGAGACGACGATGTATCCCGAAGTTCACACACTAAGGTGCTACATCTCCGTCTGGAGCGGTGTGGAGGCACGTGGCACTCCAATGAGCCACTAGGGCCACCGTATTCTCCTCGAGTCTTTCCACCAAAGGAAAGGCCTTGATCCACTAAAGGACCCTTGGGGTGGTCACCGAACCCGTACACGCTTGGGCAAACGCCAAGTATCGGCTTGAGGCAACTCCACAACACGGAGGCTCTCAAGTACACGGCCACAAGAGGCTATAACACACCACCAAGCCACCAAGATGCTAATGCGCCATAAGAGGCTAACACACTCCACCAAGGAAACCAACTCCACCAAGGATGCTAATGCGCCACAAGAGGCTAACACACTCCACCAAGGAAAAGATGCGCCACAAGAGGCTAACACACTCCACCAAGGAAACGATGCGCCACAAGAGGCTAACACACTCCACAAAGGAAACACGACCACTAAGGCAATGCGGCCACTAAGGCAAGATGGCCACTAAGGCAAGATGGCCACTAAGGCAAGAACACCACTAAGGTTGAACACTCACTCTACGAGATCGAAACCCCGGAGAGAACTCAAACCGATGCACCTAATGCAATGGATAAGAACACCACTAGGATGCCTAAGTTCTTCTCTCCCAAATTTCAACAAAGCTAGAAGAAGCTATTGGGGGAATAAGGGAGGAAGAACAAAGAGTGGAGAAACACCAAGAAACTCCAAGATCTAGATCTAGCAAGATCCCCTCACTTGGAGAGGGATTCAATTGGTGAAGCTCTAGATCTAGATCTCCTCTCTCCTTTCCCCCAAAAATATGCAACAAATAGTGGGGGGATCAAGAGGAGGAAGCAAGAACCCAAGGTCTACAATGGAGGAGAGAGAATGGAAGGGAAGGGTTTGTTGGGTCGGAGGTGGAAGAGAGGTATATATAGGGGACCTAGAAATATAGCTGTTGGGGCTGAAAAACGGTCAGATCCGCACCCAAAGCGGTACTACCGCTTGTTAAAGCGGTACTACCGCTCGCGCGCAAACTGCGCAGAAAACAGCTGAAAAATGGGCCAAACCGGTAGTACCGCTCTGCGGAGCGGTACTACTGCTTGTGCCAAAAACCAGAGCAAACTGAATCATGCATGCAGGAGAGAGAGAGAGGACAGCAGCGTGGCAGAGCAGCAGGCATGGCAGCATGCGGTAGAGCGAGCGCAGCAGCTGGGCGGGAGCAGCGGCAGCGCATGCGTGTGGGGCCAGGGGACAGCGTGGCGCAGCGATCGAGCGAAGCAGCCGGTCAACGTGCTCTCTCACGCGCGGGAGATCGAGCGGGCGGGCGAGGTGGCGAGCGCGGGCGAGCGAGGCGAGGCCTGGGCGAGCGAGCTGGGCGCGGGTGGGCCTGCGGCGGGGTGCGGCCCAAGGCGGGGAGAAGCTGGGAGGATGCGGTGGTTGGCTTTTTGGGGAAGAAATAGCTGGGCCGGTAGTACCGGGCCCGGTACCGGGCCGGTACCGTAAGTGGGCTACGGTACTACCGGGCCGATACCGGCCTGTTACCGCTTGCGATCCAGTAAGACAAAACGTGCGGTACTTTGGCCGGTACCGCCCACAGTACTACCGCCCGGCCCAATAGGATTTTTCTTTTTCTTTTTAAATATGCAGCAACTGTAAAATCCATAACTCGAGCTAGGAAACTCGGAATGACATGAAACCAATTTTGTTGGAAAGAGGGCGACAAGAGCTACCTTCTCACATGATGAAATCATGCAAAAGAGTGAGTGATGATTTTCTCATGGTCATAGAGGTGTAACCTCTCAATACGGTATATCGGGAAAAACATCACCCTCGCACATGCAACATGCGATGCAACCGGAATCTGTTTCATGGATAATAACCAAGAAGAACCAAAAAAACACGATGCAATGCATGCAAGGTTTGAGCTCTCTCCGATGATGCAACCCACTATCCTATCGAGCACAAACCTTGTCCTTGCGCGTTCTTCTCGAGTCAGCAAGCTCCGTCTTCATACTCTTCATGATTGTACATGCCACCGTCCTCCTTCAACATACACGCCACCGTCTTCTTCCATCTTGTACGCACGCCACCGTCTTCATCCATCTTCAACGCCGTCTTCTCTCTTCATCTTCTATGCCGTCTTCTCTCTTCATCTTCAACACCGTCTTCGTCTCTCTTCGACACCATCTTCATCATTGTACTCCGTCTTCTCCATCTTGCAACCTTGAGTCCAATACATGGCTATGGACTTGACCTAAGATTGATTCTCAATGCAACCGTTACTCCATAGGGATTGTCATCAATTACCAAAACCACACATGGGGTAATGTACATGTTCTTACAATGTAGCCACAAGAAGAGATATGCAACTTTAGGAACAAAAGGCTACAACAACGAAAGACACATCCTAATAGGCAACTTCTCCCGCTTTGGCATCGGAACACCAAAAAGGGTATAAGCAAACTAAAAGGATGGTAAGGAAATACGCAACCAAGCTTGCAAAAACCAACAAAGGAAAACAAATCTTGGATGAGACTCCCCAAAAAAATGGAGAAAACGGAAGAAGAGACAACAAAAGAAGAAAGAAAAAAGAAAGTCACAAAGAAATAAGAAGAACCAAACTCCTCAAGGAGGTGGTTGGTGGCCGAAGCCACCGTGTAAGAGTATAGCAGTGTGAGGTCGCGTATATGTATCTAGGACCCACGGCTACAACTCAACATGAAGCTCATTAGTCACTTATTTGACAAATAGCATATGTTTTGGATTTCTTTATGCATTATGGGGGGGATAGCTCAATAAGTTTAAACTGCACTCCCCCTATGTTCATGCGTGCCTTTCATCTAGATATATAGTTAAAGAGTGGTATGTGCGCACGACGGTCAAGCAAAGTTCGATGGATCAATGATATTTAGCTCATGCCTCAACTCAATGAAACGCTTCTCATCCAAGGGCTTCGTGAAGATGTCCGCCAATTGCTCCTTGGTCCCAATGAAGGATAGTACAATATCTCCGCGAGCAATGTGATCCCGGATGAAGTGGTTCCTTATCTCAATGTGCTTCGTCTTGCCATGAAGAACCGGATTGTAGGCGATCTTGATTGCACTCTCATTGTCACACAAAAGAGGCACCTTGCTATACTCGAGTCCATAGTCCCGCAAGGTTTGCCTCATCCACAAGATTTGAGCACAACTACTTGCCGCGGCAACATACTCGGCTTCCGCGGTGGAGACGGAGACACAATTTTGCTTCTTCGAGGACCAACACACCAAAGATCTTCCAAGAAAGTGACAAGCTCCGGATGTAGACTTCCTATCAACCTTGTAGCCCGCCCAATCGGACTCGGTGAAGCCAACCAAAGCAAAGTCCGTGTCCCTTGGGTACCATAGTCCGAAGTGTGGGGTATCAACTAAATATCGAAAGATCCTTTTGACCGCCACAATGTGGCTTTCCTTCGGGCTTGCTTGAAACCGTGCACACATACCAACGCTTAACATTACATCCGGGCGAGAGGCACAAAGGTAAAGAAGCGAACCTATCATCGAACGGTAGAGCTTGGGATCCACCGCCTTGCCGGTCTCGTCAAGAGAGAGTTGACACTTGAGATGCATCGGAGTTCCAATGCCCTTGGCGTCCTTCATATCGAAGCGCTTGAGCATGTCTTGGAGGTACTTTGCTTGATTGATGAAGGTGCCTTGTCGCATTTGCTTGATCTCGAACCCAAGAAAGTACTTGAGTTCACCCATCATTGACATCTCAAATCTATTTGTCACCAACATAGCAAACTCATCATTGAATTTTGTGTTAGTCGAGCCAAATATGATGTCATCTACATAGAGTTGGCATATGAAAAGCTCCCCATTGACTTTCTTATTAAAAAGAGTGGGATCTATTTTCCCCACTTAGAAACCACGATCTTCAAGCTACTCCTTTAGATGCTCATACCAAGCTCTAGGAGCTTGTTTGAGTCCATATAGGGCCTTTTTTTAGCTTGAAGACATGGTCCGGGAAATGGGGGTGCTCAAATCCCGGGGGTTGCTTTACATACACCTCCTCATGTAAAGGACCATTAAGAAAAGCACTCTTGACATCCATTTGTTGCAACTTGAAGCCATGGTGAGAGGCAAAGGCCAAAAGGATACAGATGGACTCAAGCCTTGCAACGGGTGCAAAGGTTTCACCAAAGTCCACGCCTTCGACTTGGGAATAGCCTTGTACCACCAGTCTTGCTTTGTTGCGGATGACCATGCCACGTTCATCTTGCTTGTTCTTGAAGACCCATTTGGTGCTGATAACATTGCGGCAATGATCGGGTCGCTTCATGAGAGTCCACACATCATTCCTCTTGAAGTTGTTGAGTTCCTCTTGCATTGCATTCAACCAATCGGGATCTTCAAGAGCCTCATTAACTTTGAGTGGTTCCACCATAGAGACAAAGGCGTGGTGCTCACAAAAGTTTGCTAGTTGCCTCCGGGTTGTTACTTTGCTCTTTAGATCACCAATGATATTACGCAAGGAATGAGACTTGAGGCGCAAGTGTCTTGTAGTAGGATCTTCATGACGAGTGTCGGCTAAAGGAGAAGATTCTTGTGGGTCCTCTTGGCTTTCATCACGGTTTAGGTCCTCGCCTTGACCTTCATTATTGTTAAGGGAGGCATCATCATCATGAGAGCCGGATGACTCGGGGGTACTAGGAATAGTGTTGTCCATAAAGATCATCCCCGAACCACTCGGAGAAGAACTTGAAGCTTGGCCTTGGTCACTTGATGTTGGTTGTTTTGGTAGATGAGCTTGCGGTAAATGTTGTTCTTGAGCTTGTTGAGGTGAGCTTGTACTTGATTGTTGTTGTGGTTGTTGAGGATGAGCTTGAGGTTGTTGTAGAGGTTGAGGTTGAACTTGAGGTTGTTGTAGAGGTTGACTTGCACTTGTAAGATCAACGGAAGAAGCTTGGCCTTGTGGTGTAGATGGCTCCACTTGGGTGGAACTTGGTCCTTCCCCGATACACATAGAAGGTAGCTCTTGAGGTCGGCGAATGCCAACACCCATCCTTCCTATGGTATCCGGGGGAATTACATCTCCTTTCTCACAAGAAGCACTTCGCTCCTCCAAAGATCTATCATCTTCATTGAATGTCACATCACAAGATTCTACAACTCGCCCACTTGACTTGTTGAAGACTCTATAGGCGTGAGAATCCGTAGCATAGCCAACGAAAATTCCTTCTTGAGCTCTTGAATCAAACTTAGATAGGCGTGTGTCTTTGACAAGCACATAGCATTTGCATCCGAAGACCTTGAAATATGACACATTTGGCTTGTTGCCTGTGAGGATCTCATATGGTGTCTTCTCAAGACCTTTGCGAAAGTAGAGACGATTAGTAGCGTGGCATGCGGTAGAGATAGCGCTTCCGCCCAAAAATTGTAGTTAGACTTGTATTCCATCATCATGGTTCGAGCGGCTTCGATCAAGGTTCGATTCTTCCTTTCGGCGACCCCATTTTGTTGGGGAGTATATGGCGTGGAGTATTGGTGTTGGATTCCTTCTTCGCTGAGGAAGTCATCCAAAGTGTAGTTCTTGAACTCCGTTCCATTGTCGCTCCTTATCGCGAGGATCTTGTTGTCGTACTTGTGTTGAACTTGATTGGCAAACTCCATCATGGTCCGTTGAGTCTCACTCTTGTACTTGAAGAAGAATACCCAACAATAGCGTGAATAGTCATCAACAATGACGAGGCAATACTTCTTTCCTCCAAGACTTTCATGAGACGGTGGACCGAAGAGATCAACATGTAGGAGCTCCAAGCATCTTGTGGTAGAGATGATAGTTTTGGCCTTGTGAGGAGCTCCATGCATTTTTCCTTGTACGCAAGCCCTACAAACACGATTTTTACAAAAGGAGACATCTTCTTTTAGTCCGAGAATGTGGCCACCCTTGTGGAGACTTTGCAAAGTCCTCATGTTGACATGGGCTAGTCGGCGATGCCATAACCAACCCTTGTCACCTTTGGCGAATAGGCAAAGAGCGGAAGATGTTGTCTTTCCGGAGAAGTCAACAACATACAAACCGTTCTCTACATATCCAACAAAAGCTACACGGAGTGTCTTGCTCCACAAGAGGACCACCATATGTTCATCAAAGAAAGTACATAGACCCATACGAGAAATTTGATGAACGGAGAGTAAATTGTAACCAAGGGTCTCGACAAGGAGGACATTCACAAGTGAGATGTCGGGTGTTACCACCACCTTGCCAAGACCCAATACCTTAGAGCACGTGTTGTCCCCATATGATACGGTAGAGTGAGAAGGCTCGAGGTCGACAACAATATTATTGCTTCCGGTCATATGACTTGTGGCTCCACTATCAACCACCCACTTAGCGCCACCGGAAGCATAGTCCTACAAGGAATCAAGTCTTGGATTTAGGTACCCATTTTTCAATGGGTCCTAGCATTTTAGTAACAAGGGGTTTGGGAACCCAAATAGTCCAATCAACATTGTCCTCTTGAGGACCAATAAAGCGAGCACGAATATGTCCATAGTAATCAACAAAAAGAACATGAGAAGGGTTGTTACAGCCGGCGAAACCCTTCGAGGCGGAGTTGGGTACTCCATCCCTTCTTGAGCTAGCATCGCTCTCCTCATGGTTGATCTCCATGTTCTCCTTGTTCTTCTTCTTCTTGGTCCTCTTATTCCTCTTCCTCTTTCTCTTGGTAGCCACTCCTCCTTCATTGCAAGAGCCCTCTTTGGCTCCATCTTTGGCTCCAATGACTCCTTCCAAGTACTTGGTTTGAACTTGGAGTCTATCAATTTTGGCCTTCAAACGATTGACTTCATCTTCATGCTCCGGGTGAGGGTGACAAATATCAAACACTTGGACTTCCTTTGCCTTATTCACCCGGAAGTGTTCCATCAAAGCTTCTTCTTGGAGAGCGTTCATTTTCATGAGTATACGCTTGTCACTCTCCATCTTGGCAATGTCACTTTCATGAGTGCAACACGCACGGTCCTTGCTCAAAGGAAAATACTCCTTCAATGCTTCCTCTTGCATGGAATTGACCTCCATGAGCTTGGCTTCCCTCCTCTTCAAGGCGGCTATTTCTTCCTCATGATCACAACAAGTGGCCTTCTCTTTGCTCATGCGGAGGCATTCCACCAAAGACTCTTCTTGCATGCTACTCAAACTCAAAAGCTTGGCCTTGGTGGTCTCAAGAGTGGCAATTTCTTCTTCATGGTTGCAACATGAGGTCTTCTCCTTGCACAAGCGGTAATATTCATCCAAGGTTTCTTCTTGAAGAGCATTGACCTCCAAGAGAAGAGCATTGTGCTTCCTCAAGGAAGCAACTTGATCAACAAGCTCGTCATGGCAAGAGTTGGAGTCTTTCTCATCTTTCTCTTTGTTAGCTTCCTTGAGAGAGATCATCTTCTTTTTGAGCTCACCCATCAAACCAAGAGCATGGTCTCGGTCCTTGGTGAGTTGGGAGACAATAGCCTTGTTGGAGTCTTCAAGGATGATGACACTAGCTTCAAGAGACATGCGCAAGTTTTGTTCTTCTTCAAATCTTGATTGAGAGAGGCAATCTCATTTGCCGCCTCCTTTGAAGCCTCTCCTTCTCCTCTATAAGATCTTGTGCCGAACCAAGTTGGGCCAAGAGAGCCCCAACATGAGTCTTGGTATCCCCTTGCATGTTAGTGAGAAAAGAATCCAAACCCATAACCTCACGCTTAATGGTGAGACTAGTGGCATCATCAATATATAAGGCATTAGTCGAAGATGAGAGTTTGGAAGGGGGTTCTACCTCCGAGGATACCTTTGCCATAAGGCAATGAGCGTTGTGGGTGATGAGGTTCTCATTAGGAGAGTCGAAGAGGGATATAGAGGGAGTGGTAATGGCGATGGCGGCCACTCCCTCTCCTTCCTTGTTGGAGTTCTTGTCCTCATGTTCTTCATCCTCATCGGAGGAGTACTCTTCTCGAATGATGAAGGCTCTAGGCTTCTTGGTGAAGGAGACCTTGTCGTCATCGAGCTTGGGGGAGAACTTGGAGAATCCTTTAGAGAGAGACTTGAACTTTTCCTTGCGGAAAAGTCTTCCACCAATCTTCTCTTCTCTCAAACATACAATCCGCAACAAAATGATTCTTGACGCCGCAATTGTAGCATGTTCTCCCCCTTTGCCCCTCCCTTGGGCTCAATGCACACGGTGAGATAGTTCAAGTGTTATCATCAAACACACAAAACCCGGGGTTTAGACTTTGCTCTTTTAGTTGTAACTGTTGATCTAGCTCTTTTCTGTATTGCGCACAGTTCATTTTGGCCGATTCGTTGATGCATCATGCATGAGTTTTTTTTTCTATTGGTGTGATTTGACCTCACCGCCTATACATAATCCATGCCTTAGTATGCAAATGTCATTTTGGCATGCTCACAAGTCACATGATCTGACAGTGGTCAATGCATGTCTTTGTGTTGGCAGTATTACAGGCGAGATTATAAGAAATGAAAAAGTAATATGTTTGGTGCATGCTTGATCTCTTCATTGTTTCAAACCTGGAAGAAACCTAGCCGAGGACGACCTCTCATCAAAAACCTAGAGCAATGCGCGGTACATATCCGCAGGTCATTGATGGGATATTACCTCTTTATTTGCTTTTAACACCATGGGTTCATCATGTAATCTAATTTTTTTCTTTTCTTCAAGACAGAGTTAAAAATATGAATCGTCAGTAAGGGTGCAAGTGGTGTGAGACAACTTTTGTTTGTAAAGGGCGCGTTTGGTAGCCTGGATGGACCTTGGCTCGCATCGGCCCAACAATTTTCGGCCCGTTTGGTTGCCTGCAGACCGCCGCGTTGTTGCATGAACCGGATCTCAAAGTCCCTGGGACAGCCCTGGAGGAACGCCCGGAATGGCAGTTTCTCTGGAGCTAGGCCCGTTGCGGCCAGAAGGCTAGACGCGTGGGGAAGGGAGACGGAAACGTTGCGTCCCTTCCGGAACACGCACCATAATTAGCCTCACCGCTCCCCTCTCCTTCCTCTCACTCGCGACTTCACTCTCACCACCCCCAAACTGTTACATCACCAGGCGGTTCCCCTCCCACCGACCAATTCTTCGCACCGCCGCAAGGAGGAGCACCGGTACCGAAGGAGGAGACATCGGCGAGCAACACCGCGACATCGGCCTCAACCTGCTTGGCAGTCTTCATCGGCATCTCGAGTTCGGCCGCGAACTCAACCTCCTCCTCGGTCGAAACAATGGCGGTAACGACCTCTGCTTCTCACCCTCTTACTCGATGTGCCATAACAGGCCATGCTTGGGCATTTGCGACGACATGCACATTAGATCTGCTAGGGTTTCCATTAGGATAGGGTTCGGATTGATGTTGCAAGGTGTTCCTCGGCATTGCTTACTGTCAGATTTTACTGTGCATGCAGAGAGGGAAAGTTTTTTTGTGTGTTGGGGTTTAGCATGTTGTGATTGTTGTGCGAAAGATTAAGCTGAGTCGCGCTAGTTTGTTCAGACGCAAGAGGAGTGGGATGACTTGAAGAACGAAGTTGCTATGCTCAGGAATCTGCAGAGAACACAAGAACAAGTGATGATGGCTAAGAAGCAGGAATGGGAGGCAGAAAGAAAGGCTTTGGAGGCTGAGAAGAGAAAGCTAGAGTATGACATATACGATCTGCTTCAATTGAACTTTGCAATCAAGGATAAGCTCAAGAGGATCAGGGCTACATCCTAACTACCACTTGTAATATACTCAATTTGAATTGCTACTTGTGTTGTTTCTGATTGAACTAGACCGATGATTATAACCTGGGATCATAGTTCGAGGAGATGATTGATCAGAACATATGGCATGACTCATAGTATGAGGCCTCTGCTACCTTGCTTTGCATGTTTCTGCTTCTTCAGTTCTGCATTGGCCAAATGATTGAACAATGGCACAACGGAAGGCATGGTGATGCCCTCAAACTTAGTCTTAGTTGGTGATCCAAGATATGAGGCCTCGTTTTGTTTTGTCTAGTGCATTGGCCAATGATTCAACAAAGGCTAGGTGGTGACCTCAAACTTAGTCATGTGTGCCACAGTCGTTGCACACTACACTTAATTTGTAGCCACTCCCTATGCCTGCTGTGTGAGCCAATGTATGAGGCCTTACTAATGTTATCAATGTCCGTTTTCATGTAAACTACTTGTGAGAAGGCACACCTCTAATGGCATGTGTTCTTGTGGCAGACTGAGAAGATCATGCTTGGGTCACCTACTGAGGTTCCTGGCGAGGGACCGGCAAAGAAGCGTCGTGGAAGGCCGTCTAACATCGGCCACTTCCAAGAGGATGTAGGGCCAGACCACTTCCTCCGCATCATCTTCAAGCCCACCTTCATCCGGCTCATGATCCCTCAAGATTTTGTCAAGTGGTTCGGAGAAATCCCTTCCAACATCATCGTCACCACCAACACTGGATGCAACTGGAGGATGACTACGAGGAGAGAAGGCAATGACGCATTCATCGACCATGGGTGGGCGGCCTTCGCCATCGCCCATCAGCTCAAGGTAGGCCAGTTCCTCACCTTCAAGAAGGTGTCCTCCTTTGAGTACAATATGGTCATCTTCGACCACACCTGCACTGAGGTGGTGAGCAGGTGCCCATACCATGGCGATGACACCAGGTGTGTCGTCTCCGAGCATCATGTCTGAAGCTAACCTACTACCATGTCCTGTCTAGTTGTTGTTCGTGTCAAGTGTGATGGACTATGATCCTGTCTGCTGAGTCCAGAACTATGATCGAGTCTGAACAATGGTGTGTCGTGAACTTGTGTCGCCTATGATCAGTGCTAAGTTGTGTGTCGTATATGATTGTGTTCTTGCTTGTGCTGTTGATCGCTGGTAACCTCACCACTGAAGGGAAGAGGTAACCAGAAGCTGATTTTGCAACAAAACAATAGTGGCGCCGTTCTGGGTTGCTACTAGGCCTAAAACCCGACCTACCAAACGGGTAGAGCCCAAATCTCCACGGAGCCAAAAAAAAACTCTATGCAGGCCACCAAACAACGTGGCTTTTCTGGCCCATGGCCCGTCTTGGATGCGCAGGGGGTTCTTCCCACTGTGCTAGTGGTGCACGAAATGGATGCAGGCTACCAAATACGCCCAAAGATACAAGCGCAGCCCAATAAGCGCAGCTGGAGTGACCGTGTTAGGGAACCAGGTTCACACGTCTACCCGAGCTTGAGAGGCAAGCTAACAGATTTTCCACATATGCATCTCTTCTCTTAGTGTAACCCTATTTGCTCTGCTCCTCGCTCTGAAGCATTTGCATTGCCATTTCAGTTAGATTGCCAAATGTTAGTAAGATATATTTGATGTGGAATCTTCAGTAAGTACTATTTTATGTTTTAGGTTTATTCTTCCCTTCGTCAGCCTTTCAGTACAAATGGTTCTTTTTTTTTTTGACAGAAGCAGCGCTTTATTGATTAAACAATATCAATATGGAGAGTTTCCCGGATGCAATCCGGAACAGAAAAGAAAACCTCACTAGAGTTTACAGAAATGCACGATTTAGCTAAAATATGCGCTGCGACATTCAGGCTTCGCTTCACATGGACAAACGAAGCCGAGAGAAAAACGTTCGTCATGACCTTGATGTCTTGAACCACCACACCGATAGAAGATCGGTTCATGCTCCAAGAGTTGAGACGTTGCACGAGGGAGAGGCAGTCTGTCGCAAAGATGGCCCTGCCAATACCCTACCCTTGGGCAAGGGAGACGGCTCGACGGAAGGCTATAGCCTCGACGACCTCGGGGGACTGAACACCAGAGAAATGTTGCCGACAAGACACCAAGCATGTTCCTGAGCCATCCCGAATAACGACCCTTGCACCCATCGCACCCGCAGACTCAAAGATTGCTGCATCTGCATTCAACAGAACAAAACAGCGGTGGATTCCATCTCGGAGCTTGAAGGACCGACTCACACCTAGCAACCGGGGCTTGTTTGAAGAGCTGCGACTTGATCAAGTCCACATAGGCAAGGATCTTAGCACAGGTACGAGCATGAGAAGATTTCACACCTTCATTGCGTGCTTCATTACGTGTTTCCCAAATGTGCCAGAAGCCTACTGCCAACGTAGTAGCTTGCAAATCATTTGATCTTGCTAGGAATTCAAACAACCACTGTCTATGCGAGATGAAGGTTTTGCGTGCTGTTTGACTTCCCTTCACACAAACTGAGCAAATTAACATGATAATAACCGCATGCTCAATGCCTTCTAGTCTCTCACAGAAAATGCATGGACCATCCTCTGGCACCTGACGCTTGCAAAGCTGCACCCCACTCGGTAGATAGTTATGAGCAAAACGCCATAAAAGAATTTTCATTTTACCTGGAGGAGATGTCGTGTGAGAAGGAGATGGAGAAGAATTGGAAACTTGTATGGAAGGTTAAGGCACCAATACAAATGGTTCAAGAAGCTGAATTCGTGGGATTTTGAATGAGGGATGTAGCCTATAGCTGTAGGAAGCGGTGTTATTTAGCAATGGATCACTGTGCCCCTCGTAACAGCAGTGCTTTTTTTTTCTATGACGGGACACACGCTGTTGTTGGTGGTCTAGTGGCGAACATACCTTGTTTCCACATTAGATTCAGAACATGATCAAAAGGATAAAAACTGCTAATTCGTATAAAGCCATCGAGCCAGCCCAACCAGAAACTAGAGTTGTGTGCATTATATGCAAACCTTGAAATAAATATTTTCTAGTGCCCACTTTGTTAAAATGTTGGCAGTGTCGGCGCGTTCACTAATGGGTACACCACACATTGGCAGTTCCAATGAGGGCATGTACGTGGAGTTTGACTGTTTGATCTTGGATGAATATGCAAGATGCATGAGATATTCAGATGTCACACTTGCAACTATTTTTAGAAATCACAAACTCACCGAAATCGTTAGAAAAAAGCTGACATTCACGAAGGGAAGACAACTCGCCGTACGCGACAAGTGGCGCGTTGTGGTGCCAGAAAATTCCTGGGAAGTGGTCTCCCTGAGGGGCTGCGTTGTATCAGTTTTTCCCTTTATTTTCTAGATTCGTTTTTTCAAAATGAAATATCTTGAGAATCGTAAGTCCAAATTACGATGCGTTTTCACTTTTGAGATCTTCTAGATTCCATGTTGATAGGTTTTGAAATAATTTTTTTCGTACTTGCAATACTAGTATGGTTGTACTCGCGGTGTGTACCTAACTGTACTCGTCCTTCAACTGATAAGTAATTCTGTTTTTAGTGTATTTGTTACCCAATAATTGTACCTACTCGTGTGCGCTACTGTACTTGTGCTTCTGTACCAGTATTTCCCCGTATGCGCGATTATAATTTTGTATCTGTAGTTGCTCGTGTGCGTCACTGTACTTCTGTACATGTACTCGCTCGTATGCGCGACTGTACTTGTATTTGTGTTCTATATGTAGTTGTATGTGTGCATTATACATAATCGTATTCGAGGATTTCACTGAGTTGCACTCGTACTTGTAGCTTTATAATTTGTACCTATGTCACCACAGAAAAAATACAAACTGACATGCATCATCATGCACGTGGTGGCTAGCTATCGATTTTCACATGCACTTAGCACACTCCAGCATGCGTCGCGGCGGCCTCGTGACGCACGCGCACGCGCGTACGCCGCGTACTTGCTCGCACTCGCGCGGGTACTTATCGGGCTGTGACAGGGGCGGATCTAGAACAAAAAGAGTAAAGTCTGTTTTAAACCCTGAGTTTGTAGACGTGGTTGGAATCGAACCCCGAACTTACAATCCCTGAAATCACCACCCCAAACTTACCAATCCCGGTCATTAGTCATCTTTAGGTCGTTTCCAAACAAAAGATTGCTGAATGTGGGCTGATCCATCTCTCCAAGACATTCATGCATGGCCCACAAGTAATATGCTTCGTGTTCATCTATTCACGGCTGATTCCCCTCCTCTATGTCTCATATCTTGCGGAGCTGCACATGGACCAACTCCTCGTCATAGGACAAGTGGGGTTATCGAGAAGCATGAGGTCTTCTACCTCCCCGCTCTCCTGGCTGCTCTTGTCCCTCCTGTTGGCCGTCGCCGTGGCTTCACGCGCTCAGCCAGATGAGCAGCACCATGGCGAGTCCACAGACTCCACACTCGCAGCACCTATCCTGCTATCCCAGATGTGCCTGCCAGCGTGGTATTGGGAAGAGGTGCACATCCGCCGCAGCCCATCCAGCACGCCGCCGTTCCCGACAGGAATAGATCCCGCGTTGCGCTACCGCCATCGTCGCCCTTGGAGGAAGACGCACATCTGCAATGGCAACTGTCGCCGCCGCGCGCTCTCGCCGGACGGAGATGCTGCCAAGAAGCTCCAACACAACTGTGGTCGTCGTCCATCTCCTCGATAAGAAGCACTGCCGTGCCAGCGAGCTCCACGAACTACATGCTGCCCCAACCTCGCCGTCGCCAAACCACTGCGCCACGTCTCAACAAATTTTCATTACTGCACCTCAACCGGTCGAGAGATACGCGGAGCCTGCGGAGGCAGTCAAGCTTAGCAAGCAGACATTTGTCGTCTCCATGGATGCACACGGCGATGTTGTCGTCGCCTTCTATGTTGAGAAGAATGGTCCTACCTGAGATCGTGAGTTCGTGACTTGCTAAGAAATAGAGAGGAAGGGACCACTACGGCACTACCACGTCACACGTCAGCGAAATCCCGGTGGAAACGATTGTTAATTGAGTATTAACCAGGAATCGGAAGTTTAGGGTGATGATTTCAGGGAATGGTAGTTCGGGGTTCGATTTCGATCGCCTCTACAAACTCAGGGTTTAAAACAAACTTTACTCGAACAAAAACTATCCGGTGTCACTCTACAAGTTCACACTATTTTTCTTCTGAATTTAGGGGTGTCACACACTTCAAATAGCTTGAATATTACAAACAAAACAACTTTTACCCGGGGTCATGTGACCCCTAGAAGCAAAACGTAGGTCCGCCCCTGGACTGTGGTCGACACGTGTTGGCTCCTTATACATTGCGGCAACAATCCTGGACCTCTCTTGTTGGCCCAAACGGACCATCCAAAGTCATAAGCCCATTCAACCCTCAACCCTAGCCTCCCGAACACGGGGAATTTTACTTTTTGCTCTTAGTTACTTTGACACTTGATCTTTTGCTTTTGGAGTAAACTAGGAAAAATACCCGTGCGTTGCAACGGGATACCTGTTAAAATATTATCATGGGTGCGAATAGATGGGCAAATAAAAAAACATGAATCGATTGTGTGTGATTTTACCTCCTCACAATGTCCTAGTTGCCACCCTTATTTCATTGTAGCATTTCTTCTAATCTGGTTTTGCCTTTGATCGACGATGGAAATAGGAAATTGGAAAAATCATGTTGTTCCTCTCCTGCATGTCACATGCTAATTTTTTTGTAGGGATGTTAGATATAAAAAACAATACCACGACCACAGAAGACATGTACTATATGATAATGCTTGCTGTTCGCATGCTCACTTTTCTAGTCCAAGCACGCTAACTACAAACGAGGTATTTCCTTCTTCTTCCGCTGCTTTCCTTGTGGGCACACGGTGCAACCAGACATATACCATGCAAACAATATATACCTTGCGAGACCTTGGAGAAATCCTAGTCACCTATGCCTATCCGTCAGGCTTTGCGGTGCAGCACCTTTTATCTCCTAAAGTCCTTCGGAATCGCACACCCGGCAGGAGCTTGACAATCCAAGTCTGCGGGTTTCGATCGTTGGGCTGCATACCGATCAGATCAGAGCTGGTGTTCGTGCCATGCATGTGACCTTTCAGATTGTGTACGTGATGGTGCAGTTCTTGAGCGTCATATTCCGGGCGGCAATTAATCTAGCCAACGCGGGGTGCAGTTGGGCGAGTCGTTGGTGGAACGCACTGGTGCAGAGGAACCTAGCCGCTCGTGCTCGGGAAAATCGGATCAGGTGGGCGTGACCGTGCGTGTTTTCCCCATTTTTGTTTTGTTGTAGGAACGCCTGCGATGCGTGCGTTTAAGGCGGCTGGCCTGCACGCATGGGCATCGAATAGTACTCCACTTGCAGAACGCCTTGAATAGCTGGCCAAAGTCGAGGCGACAACGTCGTCGCCCGACGTCCAGCATAGCTCGGCGGCTTACCGAAGAGCTGTTCGAAGTCGAGGGGGCGGCAGCATGTATCCCCTCATTGCTTCCGGACGCCAGTACGCCACTACGCATTTTAAGCCCACAGCTTCAGCTTCTGCTACTAATGCTGCTCCGACCGTCATGACCAGCACGCCACCGAGCTCTCTACCTCCCGTCGACGCGCTAGTCGCCTCCACAGCACCTGCGGTATCTCTGGACGCGATAGACGTGCTCTCGGCGCCCGCTTCCTCTCTCTGCATCGTGCACAGCCCCCTCGCCATGGTGCTGCTGCGGTCACATGCCCCTGTCTGGGACGCCGAACATGATGGACAAATTTTCTAGCACATCGGGATCAAAGATCGTGTGCATGATGTACTGGATCAATAAGACAACCGACGTACGCTAGCCCATGCGGTGAGCGCGAACCTCATGCGGTGAGCAGCGGACAAGGTGGGGAGTCCGCGAGCTGCGTACATGACGGCTCCAGTCAAGCGCACGGACGTGTGCCGGCGGACAGGCGTGATTCCGCGAGCAGCAACGAACACGCGAAAATTGTGCAAATCGAGCTGGTCGAGGGATACCTCAATCGAGCGCTGTATATATGAGCGTTCACGCCTCAACCGTGTACCGACCTGGACTCTTTTTGGCATTGGAGCGCAGGCCAAGGAGACCTGGTACGTGTTACGTACCTATGCTTTTCTCTTGACCTGATACGTTCCAGGCTGGCGACATAGCTGTGCTTTTCGATCTGTACTCCCGAGCGTGCGAGCAGGTTCACCTTGGGCCTTTCCGTGGGCCGATCCAATTGAGCAGTTGGTCGTTCGGTTCTTATACCGATTGGATTGAATTACAAACCCTTTTGTTTACCGATGGTAACTGTTTTCTTAGCGATCGATCTATCTATGGACGAAACCATCAGCTGGACGACCAAGAAATCGACGTACCAAACCAAGGAAATCTTTTTCCCTTTATTATTAGGTATAGATTGATTACACAAATCTATCATAATTGGACCACTGGTCACAGGGTCAGTACCATTCTTGATTTTTTTTTTTTGCTAAAACTACCACTTCTAGGACATAGCGTTACAAGTCGAATTCTTGTGTAAGGACATTGTAACAGCAAACCTGACCGGTAAGCCCCATCTGTCAGTGCTGAGTTGGGGATACAGGTGGAGAAGAAGGTGAGTTCAACATGGAGCCAACTGTTAGCCCCACATCTTTCTCCTATTCTTCTTCTTCCTCACTTTTCTATTTTTCTATTCCTCCTCTATTGTTTTCTCTTCCTTTATTCCTAGCGTTGCATCGACACTTGTGCCTGTCGTCTCGCCCCTACCGCTGCTCCGCCGCTCAATGTCCGGCTCATGGCTAGGGGAAGCGAGTCGTCGACCTTACGCAGGGTGGTCGGGACGGGCACCGCCGGCATCAACTGCCTCACCTGCATCATCTCCTGAGCAGCTCACTTAGCGGTCAACGGGGTGGGCCTGCTGCCGCCGGGTGGGTGCTGCTGCTAGTACTTCGCATGTGGCTCCGCCGTGGCGATGGACGCACTCGCGGCGTCACGGCGGCATATGTAGGTGCCGTACTGCCTGCCGCGGCCGTCCCTAACCATCGTCTTCCTCAGCTCCGGCCAAGCTCATCGTCAGTGTTTGCCGACCTTCGCTACCCCCTTAGAAGCACTAGGATGAGCACCTGATTCACCTGAAGGCGTAGGCGAGCTCGGCGGAAGCGAAGGAGGGCTGGAGTGGCTGGAAATAGGGAATTTTGCCGGTGGTCGTGGCGGTCGTCGTGGAAGACCCCGTCGCGTACAGAGCTTCTTGGCTCGATTCCTTCGGTGGAGATGCAGAGGCGGACGAGGCGAAGATGATGGTACACTCGAAGGAGCTCGGGGGAGAAGGACGGGAGAGAGTACCAGTGGGATGGTCGGACGAGGAAGAGGGAAAGAGAAGGGCATGCTGGTCTTTGTGCAGTAGGCCCGGGTCAGCAGGGGCATATCATCGAGTGCCAAAGAAAATAGGTGCAAAACTAGCAAAAGTGCTCATGCGTTGCACCGGAAGAAACATACTCATATACTCATGAAATCATCCATGTTGACATTTCGTCTCTTTGTCACCATTATCAATGATAGTAAAGTTTTCTCCTATTCATATAAACATAGTCAATTCTAAGAAGATCAAATTGCAAGTCCCTCGCTGCACCGACTTGTAATGATGGTGGGCGTCACTGTTAAATTTTATTACGATAGGACTCCAAACAAATTTACAAGTCCCTCGGTGCACCGACTTGTAATGATGGTGGGTGTCACTATTAAATTTTATTACGATAGGACTCCAAACAAATTTACAGCTAGGACACAAAATTTCATGTAAACGGTTCCATAATCTAGTACTGAAAACATCCCTACAATGCAAATTTTGCCCGATAATCTATAGAGCTCCAATATAGCATGGGTAGTGAATATATGTAACTCTATACGTCCACTTATGTGGTTCTCTAAATAAATTCTCTTTGGTTTGTATTAATATGGTGGAACTCTAAATATTTCACTCTCTACAAGTTGATTTTATAAATAAATTCCATGTAATAATTTAAGGAAAGGAATATATCTTGCGTCCACAATTTCTTGTTGTTTACCCATTCGTCATCCCATTTTCTCAGCCTACACATGCTTTGAAATTTTTTATTCGCCTTTTTCCACTTCTCTGAATTTTCTACACGTTCGAGAAGCTATACAACTTGATCAACTTGATTAGTTGCTATGTCCACGAAGTTGTCCATAGACTTTGTGTTCAGAACGTCATCACAACAAGCTTCCGAATTTCCTTGACTAGAGATCATTCGAGAAAGAGGTGTTCTGCAAATTCAAGATTTTTATTGCAGTATGGGCAGAAGTACTGATTACCCCACTGTCGTTGAATGAACTTATTTGTAGTAAGAAACCTTCACAAAAGCAGCATCCAAATGTGGAATTTGCAAGGAGTCCACCCCAAACGCTTCCAAATTACTATTGTGAAGTCCCATGTTGATCGATCCAGCAAACTGATGTGAGTAGGAGGACGATGCAGAGTAAAAAATCAAAGTTCGGTGAAGGTTCTTCTTCTGAAAAACTCGCCTCTCCCTCGTCGCTCCCGCGGGCGACAGGAGAGCCTCCCCCCCCCCCCCCCGCCGCCGCCCCCTCTCGCCCTCCCCCGACCTCTCCCTCCCCTCGCCGCCGCCCGAATGGCGCTGTCGGCCAAAGGCCGGCTGTGGGCGGCGGTGATGGCGTGTATTTCACACGTTCGTTGGGCAACCCCAAGAGGAAGGTATGATGAGCACAGCAGCAAGTTTTCCCTCAGAAAGAAACCAAGGTTTATCGAACCAGGAGGAGCCAAGAAGCACGTTGAAGGTTGATGGCGGCGGGATGTAGTGCGGCGCAACACCGGAGATTCCGGCGCCAACGTGGAACCTGCACAACACAACCAAAGTACTTTGCCCCAACGAAACAGTGAGGTTGTCAATCTCACCGGCTTGCTGTAACAAAGGATTAACCGTATTGTGTGGAAGATGATTGTTTGCGAGAAAACGAGTAGAACAAGTATTGCGATAGATTGTATTTCGAGTAAAGAGAATTGGACCGGGGTCCACAGTTCACTAGAGGTGTCTCTCCCATAAGACGAACAGACATGTTGGGTGAACAAATTACGGTTGGGCAATTGACAAATAAAGAGAGCATGACAATGCACATACATATCATGATGAGTATAGTGAGATTTAATTGGGCATTACGACAAAGTACATAGACCGCCATCCAAATGCATCTATGCCTAAAAAGTCCACCTTCAGGTTATCATCCGAACCCCCTCCAGTATTAAGTTGCAAGCAACAGACAATTGCATTAAGTATGGTGCGTAATGTAATCAACAACTACATCCTTAGACATAGCATCAATGTTTTATCCCTAATGGCAACAGCACAACACAACCTTAGAACTTTACATCACTTGTCCCGGTGTCAATGCGGGCATGAACCCACTATCGAGCATAAGTACTCCCTCTTGGAGTTAAAAGCATCTACTTGGCCGGAGCATCTACTAATAACGGAGAGCATGCAAGATCATAAACAACACATGTATAACTTTGATAATCAACATAACAAGTATTCTCTATTCATCGGATCCCAACAAACGCAACATATAGAATTACATATAGATGATCTTGATCATGATAGGCAGCTCACAAGATCCGACAATGATAGCACAATGGGGAGAAGACAACCATCTAGCTACTGCTATGGACCCATAGTCCAGGGGTAGACTACTCACACATCACACCGGAGGCGACCATGGCGGCGTAGAGTCCTCCGGGAGATGAATCCCCTCTCCGGCAGGGTGCCGGAGGCGATCTCCTGGATCCCCCGAGATGGGATCGGCGGCGACGGCGTCTCAGTAATGTTTTCCGTATCGTGGCTCTCGGTACTGGGGGTTTCGTCACGGAGGCTATTTGTAGGCGGAAGGGCAAGTCGAGAGGCGGCACGGGGGGCCCACACCACAGGGCCGCGCGGCCAAGGGGGGCTGCGCCGCCCTAGGGTTTGGCCACCCCGTGGCCCCTCTTCGTCTCGTCTTCGGTCTTCTGGAAGCTTCGTGAGAAAATAGGCCTCTGGGCTTTTATTTCGTCCAATTCCGAGAATATTTCTTTACTAGGATTTCTGAAACCAAAAACAGCGAAAACAACGAATCGGCACTTCGGCATCTTGTTAATAGGTTAGTTCCAGAAAATGCACGAATATGACATAAAGTGTGCATAAAACATGTAGATAACATCAATAATGTATCATGGAACACAAGAAATTATCGATACGTTGGAGACGTATCAGCATCCCCAAGCTTAGTTCTGCTCGTCCCGAGCAGGTAAAACGATAACAAAGATAATTTCTGGAGTGACATGCCATCATAAACTTGATCATACTATTTGTAAAGCATATGTAGAGAATGCAGCGATCAAAACAATGGTGATGACATGAGTAAACAAGTGAATCATAAAGCAAAGACTTTTCATGAATAGCACTTCAAGACAAGCATCAATAAGTCTTGCATAAGAGTTAACTCATAAAGCAATAATTCAAAGTAAAGGTATTGAAGCAACACAAAAGAAGATTAAGTTTCAGCGGTTGCTTTCAACTTGTAACATGTATATCTCATGGATATTGTCAACATAGAGTAATATAATAAGTGCAATAAGCGAATATGTAGGAATCAATGCACAGTTCACACAAGTGTTTGCTTCTTGAGGTGGAGAGAAATAGGTGAACTGACTCAACATTGAAAGTAAAAGAATGGTCCTCATAGAGGAAAAGCATCGATTGCTATATTTGTGCTAGAGCTTTGATTTTGAAAACATGAAACAATTTTGTCAACGGTAGTAATAAAGCATATGCATCATGTAAATTATATCTTATAAGTTGCAAGCCTCATGCATAGTGTACTAATAGTGCTCGCACCTTGTCCTAATTAGCTTGGACTACCTGGATTATCACCGCAATACATATGCTTTAACCAAGTTTCACAAAGGGGTACCTCTATGCCGCCTGTACAAAGGTCTAAGGAGAAAACTCGCATTTGGATTTCTCGCCTTTGATTATTCTCAACTTAGACATCCATACCGGGACAACATAGACAACAGATAATGGACTCCTCTTTTAATGCTTTAAGCATTCAACAACAATTAATTCTTTTCTCATTAGAGATTTGAGGATGTTTGTCCAAAACTGAAACTTCCACCATGGAACATGGCTTTAGTTAGCGGCCCAATGTTCTTCTCTCACAATATGCATGCTCAAACCATTCAACTCGGTGTAGATCGCCCTTACTTCGGACAAGACGAACATGCATAGCAACTCACATGAAATTCAACAATGAGTTGATGGCGTTCCCAGTAAACATGGTTATCGCACAACAAGCAACTTAATAAGAGATAAAGTGCATAATTACATATTCAATACCACAATAGTTTTTAAGCTATTTGTCCCATGAGCTATATATTGCAAAGGTGAATGATGGAATTTTAAAGGTAGCACTCAAGCAATTTACTTTGGAATGGCTGGAAAATACCATGTAGTAGGTAGGTATGGTGGACACAAATGGCATAGTGGTTGGCTCAAGTATTTTGGATGCATGAGAAGTATTCCCTCTCGATACAAGGTTTAGGCTAGCAAGGCTTATTTGAAACAAACACAAGGATGAACTGGTGCAGCAAAACTCACATAAAAGACATATTGAAAGCATTATAAGACTCTACACCGTCTTCCTTGTTGTTCAAACTCAAAACTAGAAATTATCTAGACCTTAGAGAAACCAAATATGCAAACCAAATTTTAGCATGCTCTATGTATTTCTTCATTAATGGGTGCAAAGCATATGATGCAAGAGCTTAAACATGAGCACAACAATTGCCAAGTATCACATTACCCAAGACATTATAGCAATTACTACATGTATCATTTTCCAATTCCAACCATATAACAATTTAACGAAGGAGAAACTTCGCCATGAATACTATGAGTAGAAACCAAGGACATACTTGTCCATATGCTACAGCGGAGCGTGTATCTCTCCCATAAAGTGAATGCTAGGATCCTTTTTATTCAAACAAAACAAAAATAAAAACAAACCGACGCTCCAAGAAAAAGCACATAAGATGTGGCCGAATAAAAATGTAGTTTCAGGGGAGGAACCTGATAATTTGTTGATGAAGAAGGGGATGCCTTGGGCATCCCCAAGCTTAGACGCTTGAGTCTTCTTGATATATGCAGGGGTGAACCACCGGGTGCATCCCCAAGCTTAGAGCTTTCACTCTCCTTGATCATGTTGCATCATACTCCTCTCTTGATCCTTGAAAACTTCCTCCACACCAAACTCGAAACAACTCATTAGAGGGTTAGTGCACAATATAAATTGACATATTCAGAGGTGACACAATCATTCTTAACACTTCTGGACATTGCATAATGCTACTGGACATTAGTGGATCAAAGAAATTCATCCAACATAGCGAAAGAGGCAATGCGAAATAAAAGGCAGAATCTGTCAAAACAGAACAGTTCGTATTGACGAATTTTAAAATGGCACCAGACTTGCTCAAATGAAAATGCTCAAATTGAATGAAAGTTGCGTACATATCTGAGGATCATGCACGTAAATTGGCATAATTTTCTGAGCTTCCTGCAGGGCAGTGGGCTCAGATTCGTGACAGCAAAGAAATCTGGAACTGCGCAGTAATCCAAATCTAGTACTTACTTTTCTATCAACGGCTTAACTTGGCACAACAAAACTCAAAACTAAGATAAGGAGAGGTTGCTACAGTAGTAAACAACTTCCAAGGCACAAAATAAAAACAAAGTACTGTAGGTAAAAACATGGGTTGTCTCCCATAAGCGCTTTTCTTTACCGCCTTTCAGCTAGGCGCAGAAAGTGTGTATCTCAAGTGTTATCGAAGGGTGGTGCGTCAACCTTATCATTCAAGGAGGAGGATTCTTCAATAGAATTTACCTTCTTACCTTGTGGAGCTCTTTCCGCGTGCCATTCAGAGTAGTTGATCATCATATTATCAAGAAGCTTTGTTGCTTCACCAAGAGTGATGGACATAAAGGTACCTCCAGCAGCTGAATCCAATAAATTCCGTGAAGAAAAATTTAGTCATGCATAGAAGGTTTGGATGATCATCCAAGTAGTCGATCCATGGGTTGGGCAATTTTTAACCGAGAGATTTCATTCTTTCCCAAGCTTGAGCAACATGTTCAGTATCTAATTGTTTAAAATTCATTATGCTACTCCTCAAAGATATAATTTTAGCAGGGGGATAATATCTACCAATAAAAGCATCCTTGCATTTAGTCCATGAATCAATACTATTCTTAGGCGAGAGATAGCAACCAATCTTTAGCTCTTCCTCTTAATGAGAAAGGGAACAATTTTAGTTTAATAATATCACCATCTACATCTTTATATTTTTGCATTTCGCATAGTTCAACAAAATTATTAAGATGGGCAGCAAGCATCATCGGAACTAATTCCAGAAAATTGATCTTTCATGACAAGATTCGATAAAAGCAGGTTTAATTTCAAAGAATTCTGCTGTAGTAGCGAGGTGGAGCAATAGGTGTGCATAAGAAATCATTATTATTTGTGGTTGTGAAGTCACACAACTTAGTATTTTCAGCGTTGGCCATTTTAGCAACGAGTAAATAAAGCAAACTAGATAAAGTAAATGCAAGTAAACTAATTTTTTTGTGTTTTCGATATAGCAAACAAGATAGCAAATAAAGTAAAACTAGCAACTAATTTTTTTGTGTTTTGATTTAGTGCAGCAAACAAAGTAGTAAATAAAATAAAGCAAGACAAAAACAAAGTAAAGAGATTGAGAAGTGGAGACTCCCCTTGCAGCGTGTCTTGATCTCCCCGGCAACGACGCCAGAAAATATGCTTGATGGCGTGTATTTCACACGTTCGTTGGGCAACCCCAAGAGGAAGGTATGATGAGCACAGCAGCAAGTTTTCCCTCAGAAAGAAACCAAGGTTTATCGAACCGGGAGGAGCCAAGAAGCACGTTGAAGGTTGATGGCGGCGGGATGTAGTGCGGCGCAACACCGGAGATTCCGGCGCCAACGTGGAACCTGCACAACACAACCAAAGTACTTTGCCCCAACGAAACGAGTGAGGTTGTCAATCTCACCGGCTTGCTGTAACAAAGGATTAACCGTATTGTGTGGAAGATGATTGTTTGCGAGAAAACGGTAGAACAAGTATTGCGATAGATTGTATTTCAGTAAAGAGAATTGGACCGGGGTCCATAGTTCACTAGAGGTGTCTCTCCCATAAGACGAACAGCATGTTGGGTGAACAAATTACGGTTGGGCAATTGACAAATAAAGAGAGCATGACAATGCACATACATATCATGATGAGTATAGTGAGATTTAATTGGGCATTACGACAAAGTACATAGACCGCCATCCAACCGCATCTATGCCTAAAAAGTCCACCTTCGAGGTTATCATCCGAACCCCTCCGAGTATTAAGTTGCAAGCAACGGACAATTGCATTAAGTATGGTGCGTAATGTAATCAACAACTACATCCTTAGACATAGCATCAATGTTTTATCCCTAGTGGCAACAAGCACAACACAACCTTAGAACTTTCCGTCACTCGTCCCGGTGTCAATGCGGGCATGAACCCACTATCGAGCATAAGTACTCCCTCTTGGAGTTAAAAGCATCTACTTGGCCAGAGCATCTACTAATAACGGAGAGCATGCAAGATCATAAACAACACATGTATAACTTTGATAATCAACATAACAAGTATTCTCTATTCATCGGATCCCAACAAACGCAACATATAGAATTACATATAGATGATCTTGATCATGATAGGCAGCTCACAAGATCCGACAATGATAGCACAATGGGGAGAAGACAACCATCTAGCTACTGCTATGGACCCATAGTCCGGGGGTAGACTACTCACACATCACACCGGAGGCGACCATGGCGGCGTAGAGTCCTCCGGGAGATGAATCCCCTCTCCGGCAGGGTGCCGGAGGCGATCTCCTGGATCCCCCGAGATGGGATCGGCGGCGACGGCGTCTCAGTAATGTTTTCCGTATCGTGGCTCTCGGTGCTGGGGGGTTTCGTCACGGAGGCTATTTGTAGGCGGAAGGGCAAGTCGAGAGGCGGCACGGGGGCCCACACCACGGGGCCGCGCGGCCAGGGGGGGCCGCGCCGCCCTAGGGTTTGGCCACCCCGTGGCCCCTCTTCGTCTCGTCTTCGGTCTTCCGGAAGCTTCGTGAGAAAATAGGCCTCCGGGCTTTTATTTCGTCCAATTCCGAGAATATTTCTTTACTAGGATTTCTGAAACCAAAAACAGCAGAAAACAGAAGCGGCACTTCGGCATCTTGTTAATAGGTTAGTTCCAGAAAATGCACGAATATGACATAAAGTGTGCATAAAACATGTAGATAACATCAATAATGTAGCATGGAACACAAGAAATTATCGATACGTTGGAGACGTATCAGGCGGCGGGGCCCCTCCCCCCTCGCGTGGTGTGCTCGGCGCGGGCCGAAATCGCGGGGACTGGGCGTCGCGCGGGCTGGAGCGCGGCGGCGCAGTTGCTGCGGCGACGGCGTGGCGGCCAGCTGCGGCGGCGACGGTCCTGGCGGTTCCTGGTGGCGGCGGCCGTCACGGTTCCCCGGATCGGTGGTTTGGCGGGCCCGATTTGGGCCCGCATGGGCCGGCTCTGGCGCCTCTCTCTGCGGGCGGCGCGTGGCGTTGGTTGGCCCTGGTCGGCGTTGATGGTGGTGGCTGGCTGGTTGGTGGTGCTTTGGGGCCGGTTCTCCCAAGCTTTGGGGCCGGTTGCTCCCAAGTTGTGCTTCCCGGCGTGGTGCCGGGCATCTCCCCCGGGCTCCTGATGCCTCCCGGCTAGGTGGTCTGGGCTCACCCACTTTACCGGGTGGCTGCCCATGGTGTGCTTGCCACTGGTGGTCGGTGGTGTGCTCTCTGGTGGTTGCGCGGGTTGTCCACCTCTGTACTCGGTCATCATCCTCAGCGGGGTGCCGTTGGGGCTGACTGGTGCCGTGGTCTTGCAGTGGCGACCATGGTGGCGACTTGCTCCCCACGAGGGGAGCCGTCGGGGCCGAGTGTTGAGCCTCCTCTGTCTTGCCATCAGTTTTAGAGGGCGCTGCTCCCTCTGTACTGGTGTGCCCCTTGGTTCTGCAGTTGCCAGCCATGGGTGCGGTCTCGCTCTTCCGAGGCGAGCCGTGGCAGTGGTGGTGGTGGTTTCTCCATGCTGGTTGCTATGCTCTTGCAGCGGGTTCTTGTCGGAGCTCTCTGGCGTGGCTGGCGCGGGTGGTCTTCGCTCGTGCTCTCGGCTTGCCCACCCTTCGAGTATATCGAACCCAGGTGGGGTTGGGGTTGCTCTCGGTGGTGTTATGCCTTTCGACTACGGCGGTGACCCCCACGTGCGGTGAGGGTGCTCCGTGCGCGAGTGCTCTTGGTGTGTCTCTGCTCTGTGATGCCCTTCGACTCCGCGTGGTAGGCACACAGGCGTCGTGGCGTCGTCTCGGCCGCGCGCCCCCCTTCGGCCACTCCCCCGACGCAGGTGGTGTCGGCGCGCCGAGTGGTCTCGGATGCGCGTTGCCTTTCGACTACGTCGACGGTGCAGTGCCGTGGCTGGGTCTCGGCTGACCATTGCCGTTCGATTACCCCGGGATGCCTCAAGCTGTGATGTCCCTCCTGCTGCCGTGTCGCTGACTCTTTCTTGTGATCGCTATGCTTGTGCCGCGATGGGTTTTCTCATCGGTCAACTGTCTCCGACGTTTTCTCGGAGTGACCTCCTTGTCTTTCTTGCTTTTGTGTGTTGTTGGGTGTGTTATTTTCCTCTTTCTTTCTCTTCTCTTGTATCCCCTGTAAAACTCCGGTTCACTTGAACCCTATCTTGTAGAGGCTGTAAAGCCTCATAGGCAACTTTGAATGAAATATATTCAGGTGTGGACCCGTTCCCCCCCCCCCCCCTTTGAAAATTCAAAAAAAAAAATCAAAGTTCCACAACACCGGTTGATTTGGTCCAGTTCATTTGATAGTTAAACATTGTCTTGTAACTGTTAATTTAGTTCATTGCGCCAGCCGCTAGGTGCTCAAAATTCAGTTATTTGACAAATGCTGCAACCATTTTTCATTATGCAGTTTATTACGTACAGTCTTGTTTCTCAGTGAAATCTTGAAAAGATCTGGCAGGAATGGAGCCAAGCTTTACGTGACTCTTGACAAATTTTCCCAAAGCCAAGAAGCTTTTCATAAAATCTGACACTATCTTGAATAATATGGTAATGAATTCAGAAGAAATTCACGGCCCTGACCATATTAGTTGCTTTGGTTCTTCTAGGAAGATGGAAACTTACAATCGTATAGTGCACAACACAAAACATACAGCCACATGACTACACGAAGAAGTTGCATCAGTATGGCTTCAGAATGAAAGTTGTATATCTGAATGCGGAGAAGCAATCAAGCAAACCATGACGGCCCATCTGGAGTTGGAGGACCCTGACCTCAGGGTCGCGTACAACTGGCCTTGGAAGGGCAAGTAATTACCTAGCTCTTAATCCCTGCTCGCTACTGCACCCGCCCGCAAGACTGGCACCCCCTTGCGTCCGGCAGGGCCTGTACATGTCCCTGTAGTATGTTGGCCGTTGCAGCTGGGGGCACGGGGTCACAGGTTCGGGAGGTCTCCCTCTATCTGCCACAGGACTTCTCTGGCTCTGATGCCGGAGGACGGCAGCTACAGCAGGTGGTCGGGGCGCTAGGCGTTGGTATACGGCGGACCAAATTCAGAGAAAGAAGAGATGGAGGATCGACCGCGGGAGGGTACCAGGGAAGGGGCGGGGTATGGGCAACCCGCCAACCCATGTTTCATTCGAACCGCCGGAGGAGGACGGCGGCGCTGGTGGCCGGAGATCGAGGGGTTGGCGGCGGCCGGCAATGTGGAAGATCCCAGCGGCAATCGTGGTCGGACGGCGCGGATCCCGGTAGAAATCACTTGGAGGTCACGGCCTCGAGCGCGACCAGCCGTGGAAGCGCGGGGCTGGCAGGGATCTCGCCAGCAGAGGCATCGCGTGGGGTAGTGGCAGAGCTAGATGGGGGATGGGCTTGAGAGCATCTCCACTCGTCCCCCGACGATGCCCCCGAGCGACGTTTTTTCCATCCGGACGGCGAAATTCGGCCCAGTCGCGCCCCCGGTTCCTCGTTTTCGTCCGGATTTGGCCCTTAATCCATCCGGCGAGCCCACGCCACCCCGGCCCCCGGGCGCGCTCGGGGACTCCGGACGAAAGATTTTGGCGCGAAACGGCGTGTGGACCCGCGTAGTCGGCGGCCGGAAAACCAAATCCCGTGATTTTCCCTCCAATTTGCTTGCATATCCCCATTCCCTCCAATTTGCTTGCATATCCCCATTCTCTCCCGCCGAAATCCCCCAATCTCCTCGTCTTCCAGCTCCAGTTCATGGCGGCGTCTTCTCGTCCACCACCACTCTCCTCCTCGTCTTCTCGTCCACCACAATGCCGCCGAAGGCGCCGGCGAGAAGATGCGGAAGAAGAAGACGAAGCCGCCGGGCATGTCGAACGCCGAGTGGGCGGCGGACGAGAAACGGCGCGACGTGGAAACAAGCGCCGGGCGGAGGAGGGTGAAAAGAGCCGCCGCCAAGAGGTCGGCGGAGGCGGCCCAAGACGAACAATTGAGGTTAATCAGCATGGCCTACAGCGGCGGCGTGTTCCCCGGCCAATGGCCGACGCAAGGTACAACAAGTTCCCCGTCTTCCTTCTCGCCTTCGCTGTACTCGCCGTCGCCGACTGCCGTGTTCCAAGAGGGCGCCTACGTCCACCCGTCCAAGCCCACACCGTCGCCGCCCGAGCTTGACGTCGGCGGCGGCGGCCTGTTCGAGGGCACCTCGCCGGCCCTGCGACGAGGGCCGCTCGCGTTCGGTGCGATGGCGGCGCCGAACGAAGAGGAGATCCACGAGATGATCACCTCGGCTCCGCCGCCGCCGGCTGCGAGCCCGGGGTTCTTCATGACCGCCGCCGCTGCGTGCCCGGGGTTCTTCACGCAAGAGGAGACGAGGGCGACGGCGGCTGTGGCGGCGCGCAGCGAGCATCGGGAGGATGTTGCCGACGGAAGCCTAGCCGTCGAAGAAGAAGGCGAGGAAGAAGAAGAGCCAACGCGAAGCCGCCGCCAACCTGTCGAAGGGGAAGAAGAAGAGGAAGAAGGACTCGCCACCTGCCGAACCGCGTATCAAATGGACGCCGAAGGAAGAGGAGTGCCTCGCCGAAGCTTGGATGACCGTGTCCACGAACGGCATAATCGGGGCCAATCGGTCGTTCGACACATGCGGTTTCGAGTGAGGCGGGCGTACGAGGAACGCAAGCTCGTCGATCCCTACTTCAACAAGACGAACATGAACGTGTACCGGGGAGACAAGGCAATGGCCACCCATTGGGGGATCATGCGAGACGGCGTGCGGCAAATGGCACGGCGTACGGGAGGAGATCGACAAACGGCCGATCGGCGGCCACGACTTGGAGCAAAGGGTATGATCCGCCGGCCCTACACCACCGAGGTACATCGTCGTTAGCTGACCCGTATCGCCGTGCTCTTTTTTCCCCAGCTGCGCCGAGCTTTGGACATGTACACGGACGACACCGGCCTGCGGTTCAAGTTCCTCAACGTCTACGCCCGCCTCGAGAAGTGCGAGAAGTGGAAGGAAGTTCGCACGTCCCTCTCGAAAAGCAAGACCGAGCGAGTACAACCCCGACGCTCCGCCGGCTTGCGCGGCGGAAGGGCGCCACGAGCTCGGCCGAGAAGAAGCGAGAAAGAGCTCAAACGGACGGACAATCCCGCCGACGGGATGCGGGCGTCGATCGACAAGTGCTGGGCCGACTTGAGATCGCACGCCGACGGGAGGAACGACAAGTTCGACGGCGGGTGGCGGGAGATGCTCGCCAACCAAGGCGCCCGGATCGCCTCGTCGAAGACGACGGTGGCGGCGAAGAAGAGGAACACGGACTTGGCGTTCCTCATGGGCGGCGGCGACATGGAACCGATGGACGAGGAGACGAGGAATTGGTACCGGGGCCACCGCAACGACATCCTCCGAGCCACTACGTCGTCTCCGCCGGCTCCTACCTCGTCTACCTCACCATCTACCTCGTCGACTGCGGCTGCTTCGACGTCCACTGCCCGCTGCTTCATCGTCGCCCGCCGCGGCCGCTTTGGCCACGGCGTGTGAGGAAGCTGGTCCGTCGGACACCGCCGTGCCGGCCGGGACTGCCGACGAGCCTGTCTCCGTGTAATTTCCCTCCGATCGCCGATCCGTGGCTGATCCTTTTGCTCCTTTGCCGATCAACTGCCCGTACTTGTAGCGCGGGACGGCGATTTGTTTGAATTTAAACTCTATCCGCCGAACTCCGGGTGGACGACTGGAAATATGGTACTCCCCACGACTTAATTTCGTCCAATCCGGCGGTAGTTTCGTCCGGATTTGGGCGTGGGGAGCGCCAACGAGTGGGGATGCTCTGAGGGACGGGGCGATGGAGATGGTGGAGACTGGGTTATGCATCGAAACTTTTTTTTTCCTTAAGCGGTGGCAGAGTTGTAATTTGGATCAACAATAGGTGACATAGGCATCTCCAATGGGCTTGTCGAAGATGGTACCCGGGGTTTACTGAAGGCCCACGACCCGAAGTTTATGAAGCCCGGAAGCCCAATTACGAGATAGTATGGAAAGATAGTTGTATTAGGAATATTCGACTTGTAACTATTACGGGACGAACTCAGGGAGTCTCCCGAACTTTGTAAACTTGTACACCACGAAACCCTCGGCTCCACCTCTTATATAAGGGGGAGTCGAGCGACAAAGAGAGATCGATTTCATTGTCAACATAACCCCAGTTTTCTAGCACTCGAGTACTTTTCCGGCTGAACCCTCGAGATCTACTTGCCCTCTACTTCCAACTAAACCCTAGTCTACAATCCGTAGATATTGACAAGTTAATACCTTGTCAATTGGCGCCGTCTGTGGGGATTAGAGGCGTCAAGGAGCTGATCTCGATGGCACGTTCAACATCATCAACATCATCGGCAACATCTTCGGTGGCAAGTAACGCGATGGATAGAGGTAAACAGATCGAAACTGGTCTAATCGATTTTGTTCCTCACCCGCCCTCCGTTTGGATGCATATGCACATCTGGAGGAGCCCATGGAGATGGCGTTCGAAAAGTTCTACTTCCGCGTCAGGAAAGCCGGAGCGCATCGATTCGAGGTTCCGGTTTCGTCGAGAACGTCGGTAATGGATTCCGATCTCTCGGATTCATCCTCATCGTTCGAGTCAGGCATCGAGGAGATCTCGTCTCCACGCTTCGAAAAGCCTGCGACAAGCGAACAACTTGTCAAACTCTTCGGCAACATATCCTTCGTGTCGTCTGTGGATTCCAGTATAAGCAGCGACTCGGACAACATCGACAGCTTTAACTTCATCGACAAATCTACTTCTGTTCGGGAGGTCTTCGCCGATCTATACGACGGTGTCACCAACCTCGAAAAATCACCAAGTTTATGTAGTTGGAGAAACAAGCCGAGCGTAGCAAGAAACATCAGAGGCTTTCGATGATGTGGGTAATCCATACATCGATCCCGCTGATCTTACGCGAGGTTTAGGCACCAAATATGCGGGACCTACATCACGTCATATGGTACAACTTCCGCGGGCAGTTTGGGATAGAGTTGCAAGAGCTATTGATGGCACAGAACAAATGACTGTAACTGCGACAGCTGAAGAGTTGCAAGCATATCAATATAGACTCGCTCGCGCTAGAAGAGAGCTCGAAAAACAGAAAGTGGAGCTGGATAAGAGGCAAGCCGCGGCTTCCGCGTAAAGCAGGCGAAGAGCGAACTTGAGTCGACAATCAGGTACTTCGGAAGGAGAAAGTCACATAGCAGCTCGGAATAGGGCAAGGTCTCGGCTGCAACATATACCTGAGGCTGAGAGGGAGAACTGATGTCTACGGGAGCTTCTATTCTTGTAGACAGTGTTGGGCCTCCAAGAGCAGAGGTTTGTAGAACAGCAGCAAGTTTCCCTTAAGTGGATCACCCAAGGTTTATCGAACTCAGGGAGGAAGAGGTCAAAGATATCCCTCTCATGCAACCCTGCAACCACAAAGCAAGAAGTCTCTTGTGTCCCCAACACACCTAA
>NC_061513.1:162904634-162928843 GCF_022539505.1 Lolium rigidum | reverse complement strand
GTCGGGTTAGGCCCATGGGCGACGAAAAATACCCCTTAGCGGACGATTTTGAGACGTTGTCTATCAGAAATTTTCTTGTAGTGAGAATTCTCGCAAAAACTTGGAGCGTCCTTTATTAGTTTTATGTCTAGTTTTGCTTTAAAATAAATATTACCATCATGAAAAATTCCTTGAATGATTAATGAAGAGATACTGAAGTAAATTATCCTATTCTTAAAAATCTTAATGAAAATAATTTACATGCTTATGTGGGAATTTGATAAAATAAAGTATGACAGCTTTGCTATATTTATGTGTGCACTTTAACCATAGCAAATACTTGTGCATAGTTTCATCAATATTTGGGGAAGTGACATTAGATGTTTACTATATTTGTGTTCTACTCGCTACATTTGATGCAAATGAGATTTTATTAAGGAACATTACTTATACTTGATTGGGAGATAGTAGCTTCGAATAAAAGTCTATGCATCCCATTATGCTTGCTATTGTGGACTTGGCACATGTTCAATGATAAATAGTTATTATATAAAATAATTAATGGGCTAAAACTAATAAGTTCCTGAGGAATAAATATATTTCTATGTGTCTTTAAAATATGAAGGTTGATGTTTGTATGACAGTCCACTCTTTTAAATGGTGAACCTCATTGTTGAAGCATATATATGTAAGTCAGTTGATAGTATCTTTGATTGAACAACCAACCTCTTGCTAGCCTTTGAACCAATGATCCATGATGTCTACGGGAGCTTCTATTCTTGTAGACAGTGTTGGGCCTCCAAGAGCAGAGGTTTGTAGAACAGCAGCAAGTTTCCCTTAAGTGGATCACCCAAGGTTTATCGATCTCAGGGAGGAAGAGGTCAAAGATATCCCTCTCATGCAACCACTGCAACCACAAAGCAAGAAGTCTCTTGTGTCCCCAACACACCTAATAGGTGCACTAGTTCGGCGAAGAGATAGTGAAATACAGGTGGTATGAATAAGTAGTAGCAACGGCACCGGAAAAGTGCTTTGCCCAGGACGAGTAAACAAGCGGTAGTAATGCACGGTAAAACGAGTAAACAAGCAGCGATAGCGATATTTAGGAACAAGGCCTAGGGATTACACTTTCACTAGTGGACACTCTCAACATTGATCACATAACAGAATAGATAAATGCATACTCTACACTTTTGTTGGATGATGAACACATTGCGTAGGATTACACGAACCCTCAATGCCGGAGTTAACAAGCTCCACAATAATGCTCATATTTTAGTAACCTTTAGTGTAAGATAGATCAAAAGACTAAACCAAGTACTAACATAGCATGCACACTTGTCACCTTCATGCATATGTAGGAGGAATAGATCACATCAATATTATCATAGCAATAGTTAACTTCGCAATCTACAAGAGATCATGATCATAGCATAAACCAAGTACTAACACGGTGCACACACTGCTGTCACCTTTGCACACGTGCGGGAGGAATAAAACTACTTTAATAACATTGCTAGAGTAGCACATAGATAAATTGTGATACAAACACATTGCAATCATAAAGAGATATAAATAAGCACCTCACTATGCCATTCAACGGTGAATAAGTATTACGTGAAATATAGCCTAAGAGACCCACACGGTGCACACACTCGTCACCTTTACACACGTGGGACAAGGAGTCTCCGGAGATCACATAAGTAAAACTCTCTTGACTAGCATAGTGACATCTAGATTACAAGCATCATCATATGAATCTCAATCATGTAAGGCAGCTCATGAGATTATTGTATTGAAGTACATAGGAGAGAGATTAACCACATAGCTACCGGTACAGCCCCAGAGCCTCGATGGAGAACTACTCCCTCCTCATGGGAGCGGCGGCGGTGATGAAGATGGCGGTGGAGATGGCAGCGGTGTCGATGGAGAAGCCTTCGGGGGCACTTCCCGCTCCGGCGGGTGCCGGAATAGAGACTCCTGTCCCCGGATCTTGGCTTCGCGATGGCGGCGGCTCGCGGAAGGTTTTCCGTATCGTGGTTCTTCGCCTCGGGGTTTTCTCGACGGAGGCTTTAAATAGGCGGAAGGGCAGCGTCGGAGGGTCGAAGAGGCGGCGGCACCATAGGCTTGCGCGGCCGGGGCACGGGCCGCGCCACCCTATCATGCAGGGCCCACGGGGCCCCCTCCGCGGCTCTCGGGTGTTCGGATGCTTCGGTGAAAATAGGAACACGGGTCTTGATTTCGTCCGATTCCGAGAATATTTCGTTACTAGGATTTACTGAAACCAAAAACAGCGAGAAAACGGCAAGCGGCACTTCGGCATCTTGTTAATAGGTTAGTTCCGAGAAAATGCACGAATATGACATAAAGTGTGCATAAAACATGTATGTATCATCAATAATATGGCATAGAACATAAGAAATTATCGATACGTCGGAGACGTATCAAGCATCCCCAAGCTTAGTTCTGCTCGTCCGAGCGGGTAAAACGATAACAAAGATAATTTACGAAGTGACATGCCATCATAACCTTGATCATACTATTTGTAAACATATGTAGTGGATGCGGCGATCAAAACAATGGTAATGACATGAGTAAACAAGTGAATCATAAAGCAAAGACTTTTCATGAATAGTACTTCAAGACAAGTATTAATAAGTCTTGCATAAGAGTTAACTCATAAAGCAATAAATCAAAGTAAAGGCATTGAAGCAACACAAAGGAAGATTAAGTTTCAGCGGTTGCTTTCAACTTGTAACATGTATATCTCATGGATAATTGTCAACATAGAGTAATATAACAAGTACAATATGCAAGTATGTAGGAATCAATGCACAGTTCACACAAGTGTTTGCTTCTTGAGGTGGAGAGAAATAGGTGAACTGACTCATCATAAAAGTAAAAAGAATGGTCCTTCAAAGAGGAAAGCATCGATTGCTATATTTGTGCTAGAGCTTTTATTTTGAAAACATGAAACAATTTTGTCAACGGTAGTAATAAAGCATATGAGTTATGTACATTATATCTTACAAGTTGCAAGCCTCATGCATAGTATACTAATAGTGCCCGCACCTTGTCCTAATTAGCTTGGACTACCGGATCTTTGCAATGCACATGTTTTAACCAAGTGTCACAATGGGGTACCTCCATGCCGCTTGTACAAAGGTCTAAGGAGAAAGCTCGCATTTTGGATTTCTCTCTTTTGATTATTCTCAACTTAGACATCCATACCGGGACAACATGGACAACGAGATAATGGACTCCTCTTTAATGCATAAGCATGTGGCAACAATTATTATTCTCATATGAGATTGAGGATATGTGTCCAAAAGCTGAAACTTCCACCATGAATCATGGCTTTAGTTAGCGGCCCAATGTTCTTCTCTAACAATATGCATGCTCCAACCATAAAGGTGGTAGATCTCTCTTACTTCGGACAAGACGGACATGCATAGCAACTCACATGATATTCAACAAAGAGTAATTGATGGCGTCCCCGAAACATGGTTATCGCACAACAAGCAACTTAATAAGAGATAAAGTGCATAAGTACATATTCAATACCACAATAGTTTTTAAGCTATTTGTCCCATGAGCTATATATTGCAAAGGTGAATGATGGAATTTTAAAGGTAGCACTCAAGCAATTTACTTTGGAATGGCGGATAAATACCATGTAGTAGGTAGGTATGGTGGACACAAATGGCATAGTGGTTGGCTCAAGGATTTTGGATGCATGAGAAGTATTCCCTCTCGATACAAGGTTTAGGCTAGCAAGGTTATTTGAAACAAACACAAGGATGAACGATACAGCAAATCTCACATAAAAGACATATTGTAAACATTATAAGACTCCATACCGTCTTCCTTGTTGTTCAAAACTCAATATTAGATATTATCTAGACTCTAGAGAAACCAAATATGCAAACCAAATTAGCAAGCCCTAAGTATTTCTTCATTAATGGGTGCAAAGTATATGATGCAAGAGCTTAAACATGAGCACAACAATTGCCAAGTATCAAATTATTCAAGACATTCTACCAATTACTACATGTAGCATTTTCCGTTTCCAACCATATAAAAATGAACGAAGCAGTTTTAACCTTCGCCATGAACACTAAAAGATAAAGCGAAGAACACATGTGTTCATATGAACCAGCGGAGCTTGTCTCTCTCCCACACAAGCATTTATTCAAACAAAAACAAAAACAAAAGCACACAGACGCTCCAAGTAAAAGTACATAAGATGTGGCCGAATAAAAATATAGTTTCAAGAGAAGGAACCTGATAATTTGTCGATGAAGAAGGGGATGCCTTGGGCATCCCCAAGCTTAGACGCTTGAGTCTTCTTAGAATATGCAGGGGTGAACCACCGGGGCATCCCCAAGCTTAGAGCTTTCACTCTCCTTGATCATAGTATATCATCCTCCTCTCTTGACCCTTGAAAACTTCCTCCACACCAAACTCGAAACAAACTCATTAGAGGGTTAGTGCATAATCAAAAACTCACATGTTCAGAGGTGACACAATCATTCTTAACACTTCTGGACATTGCTCAAAGCTACTGGAAGGTAATGGAACAAAGAAATCCACCCAACACAGCGAAAGAAGCAATGCGAAATAAAAGGCAGAATCTGTCAAAACAGAACAGTCCGTAAAGACGAATTTTAAAAGGGCACCAGACTTGCTCAAATGAAAATGCCCAAATTGAATGAAAGTTGCGTACATATCTGAGGATCACTCACGTAAATTGGCATAATTTTCTGAGTTACCTACAGAGAATTAAACCCAGATTCGTGACAGCAAAGAAATCTGGAACTGCGCAGTAATCCAAACTAGTATTTACTTTACTATCAAAGACTTTACTTGGCACAACAAAACATAAAACTAAGATAAGGAGAGGTTGCTACAGTAGTAAACAACTTCCAAGACACAAATATAAAACAAAGTACTGTAGCAAAATAACACATGGGTTATCTCCCAAGAAGTTCTTTCTTTATGGCCATTAAGATGGGCTCGGCAGTTTTAATGATGCACTCGCAAGAGATAGTATGTGAAGCAAAAGAGAGCATCAAGAGGTAAATTCGAAACATATTTAAGTCTAACATGCTTCCTATGCATAGGAATCTTGTAAATAAACAAGTTCATGAGGAGCAAAGTAACAAGCATAGGAAGATAAAACAAGTGTAGCTTCAAAAATTTCAGCACATAGAGAGGTGTTTTAGTAACATGAAAATTTCTACAACCATATTTTCCTCTCTCATAATAACTTTCAGTAGCAACATGAGCAAACTCAACAATATAACTATCACATAAAGCATTCTTATCATGAGTCCCATGCATAAAATTATTACTCTCCACATAAGCATAATCAATTTTATTAGTTGTAGTGGGAGCAAATTCAACAAAGTAGCTATCATTATTATTCTCATCAAGTGTAGGAGGCATAGTATAATCACAATAAAATTTACTCTCCATAGTAGGTTGTACCAAAAGACCACTATTATAATCATCATAAATAGGAGGCAAAGTATCATCAAAGAAAAATTTCTCCTCAATGCTTGGGGGACTAAAAAGATCATGAAAACCAGCTTCCCCAAGCTTAGAACTTTCTATATTATTATCAACAATGGTGTTCAAAGCGTTCATACTAATATTACTACCAACATGCAAATAAGATTCCATAGGTTTTTTAATTTTCGCATCAAACAATCCATGTTTTAAATCAGGAAATAGAATAAGAAGCTCATTGTTGTCCATTATGCCAAACTAGTGTAAACAAGAAACAAAAAGATGCAATTGCGGGATCTAAAGGAAATAGCTTCGAGCACAAACACAATGGCGCCGAGAAAAGTACTTTACCTGGGACCAAAGTATGAGTGCCTTTTTACCTTTCCTCCCCGGCAACGGCGCCAGAAAAGTACTTGATGTCTACGGGAGCTTCTATTCTTGTAGACAGTGTTGGGCCTCCAAGAGCAGAGGTTTGTAGAACAGCGAGCAAGTTTCCCTTAAGTGGATCACCCAAGGTTTATCGATCTCGGGGAGGAAGAGGTCAAAGATATCCCTCTCATGCAACCACTGCAACCACAAAGCAAGAAGTCTCTTGTGTCCCCAACACACCTAATAGGTGCACTAGTTCGGCGAAGAGATAGTGAAATACGAGGTGGTATGAATAAGTAGTAGCAACGGCACCGGAAAAGTGCTTTGCCCGGGACGAGTAAACAAGCGAGTACTAATGCGAGTAAAACGAGTAAACAAGCAGCGATAGCGAGTATTTAGGAACAAGGCCTAGGGATTACACTTTCACTAGTGGACACTCTCAACATTGATCACATAACAGAATAGATAAATGCATACTCTACACTTTTGTTGGATGATGAACACATTGCGTAGGATTACACGAACCCTCAATGCCGGAGTTAACAAGCTCCACAATAATGCTCATATTTTAGTAACCTTTAGTGTAAGATAGATCAAAAGACTAAACCAAGTACTAACATAGCATGCACACTCGTCACCTTCATGCATATGTAGGAGGAATAGATCACATCAATATTATCATAGCAATAGTTAACTTCGCAATCTACAAGAGATCATGATCATAGCATAAACCAAGTACTAACACGGTGCACACATCTGTCACCTTTGCACACGTGCAGGGAGGATAAACTACTTTAATAACATTGCTAGAGTAGCACATAGATAAATTGTGATACAAACACATTGCAATCATAAAGAGATATAAATAAGCACCTCACTATGCCATTCAACAGGTGAATAAGTATTCCGTGAAATATAGCCTAAGAGACCCACACGGTGCACACACTTGTCACCTTTACACACGTGGGACAAGGAGTCTCCGGAGATCACATAAGTAAAACTCTCTTGACTAGCATAGTGACATCTAGATTACAAGCATCATCATATGAATCTCAATCATGTAAGGCAGCTCATGAGATTATTGTATTGAAGTACATAGGAGAGAGATTAACCACATAGCTACCGGTACAGCCCCGAGCCTCGATGGAGAACTACTCCCTCCTCATGGGAGCAGCAGCGGTGATGAAGATGGCGGTGGAGATGGCAGCGGTGTCGATGGAGAAGCCTTCCGGGGCACTTCCCCGCTCCGGCAGGGTGCCGGAACGGAGACTCCTGTCCCCCGGATCTTGGCTTCGCGATGGCGGCGGCTCCGGAAGGTTTTCCGTATCGTGGTTCTTCGCCTCGGGGTTTTCTCGACGGAGGCTTTAAATAGGCGGAAGGGCAGCGTCGGAGGGTCGAAGAGGCGGCGGCACCATAGGCTGGCGCGGCCGGGGCCCGAGCCGCGCCACCCTATCATCCGGGGCCCACAGGGCCCCCTCCGGCGGCTCTCGGGTGTTCCGGATGCTTCCGGTGAAAATAGGAACACTGGGTCTTGATTTCGTCCGATTCCGAGAATATTTCGTTACTAGGATTTCGAAACCAAAAACAGCAGAAAACAAGAATCGGCACTTCGGCATCTTGTTAATAGGTTAGTTCCAGAAAATGCACGAATATGACATAAAGTGTGCATAAAACATGTATGTATCATCAATAATATGGCATAGAACATAAGAAATTATCGATACGTCGGAGACGTATCAATCCACCACTTAGAAAGAAAAGAAAACGAAGGAAAAAGAGAAAATAAATAAAAAATAGAGAAAATAAAAAGGAAAGAAAAAGAGAGAGAGGAAAAAAGAGAAGAAGAGTTAGAACCAGGCCAATGAGTCGGTGTCCAAAGGCAAATCAAAGGGGAAGTACCCCATCCACTCATATAAGGTGAAAAGCAAAGAAGCGAACACCTAACTCATTTCCACTCCACTATATGGTCGACTAAAGATAATTTCTACTTACTCATGTATGATTATTCTATGAGAGTTTGAATGTTAAAAGACTGGAAGGATACGTCATCCTCTCATTATTTGGTTTGCAATGCAAGCATGAATTACTAGTCAAAAATTGAAGGAACTAAAGGTCTCAAAAACCTTGCTTATGTTCAATCAAATGCGATGTGAGAACTCTATTAGTTGCTACTATCAATTAATTTTTTCCATGTAGTGCTGCTATATATTATCTCGTTTACACCATGTATAGATAGCAACACACCAACATAGTGGATCTTTATTATCACTTTGCTATTTCATTAATTAAGCTATGTTTCATATATTTTCCATGTTAATTTGTTATGCATGCGTAAAGCAAAGTTCTTGTCAAAGTATTTTAGAAGCAATGCAATAAACTCCAAAGTCCATGTTAGCTTTATCACCTTTATACTCGAGGACGAGCATATGTTAAGCTTGGGGATGTTGATGCATGTCAAATGCATACATGAACTTTGCACTTTATTGAAACTTATTACCACATATTTGCATATTATATAATGTTATTTCCATGTTTTATGATGTTTTTGGAGATTTTCTAAACAATCCCCTCTCCTCCGGTTCTAATTTTGTTTTGTAGAAAACGCCTCTTTTTAGTATTTTTGACTTCACAGGAGCTACGGGACTCGAAAAAGGGCAAGGCCAGGGGCCATGCTTCGGAATTTTTGAGACGAACAAGATGGGCTGAAGAAGGACACCAGGAGGTCAACGGGCTGGGAAAGAAGCCTGGTGGCACGCCCTCCCCCTCCGAGCGCGCCACCTGTGCTCTTTCTGATTTTGAGCGTCCGTTTCGTGTGATCTTTTCACCCATCGACTTGTTTTGACCTAAAAACCACTATATATACGGCCCCCAGGGGTTTAGTCGAGGCTAAGTGTAAACACCCGGATTTTTAAGTCCAGATGCCTATTATGCCATACATCGCAATTCCAGGATGATTGTTTTTGCGAGACATAACAGTTGATATCATAGAGTCATCATTCATTACAAACCATAGTCGTCTTACAACAATAGATTAGATGATCCACACTTACAACAATAGTTGATCTAATGATCAACAAACACCACACATAGCGGAAGCGAAGTAGTAGTCCATCTATTCCACAGGCAACGCTTGACGTTAGAAGACAATCCTCTTCATAGTCTGGCCATTTGAATAGCCAGGGACACAGCCATGAGTACTTTTAAAGTACTCGCAAACTAATACTAGTGTAAGTACCAATTTTAGTAAGGGGGTGCTAAGCTCTAAGTTTATTTGCATAAAGCCAATTTTATTTCATAAGCAATTTTAAATGAAAGACTCCTCATTTGCCTAACTTAACTCAAGTGGGAACATGAGTGTCATTCCCACAACCATTTTGTGTTCAAGTCAAATTCACCATTCAATTCACCATTCACTTTTAGAAATTTCTGACAACGGAACAGTATGGCCTTTCCAATGGTCCGTAACCGTGGACACGACTATTCGAATAGTTTTACACTCTGCAGAGGTTGCACACTTGTGCCACAACTTTTTTGTCTGTGAACTGATGTCTCGTATCAGCTTACAGGATACCATCAACCCTAAGCCCCAATCGAAGGGCATTGCCGAGGAGTACCCTCGACAATTGGCGCCGTCTGTGGGAGCCCTGTCGGCACAAGATCGGTCATCGGCAGTACCAGTCACATCTGCAGCTATTTTACTTGAGTCACCAACGCCATCAGATCCAAGAGATTCAATCCGCTGCGGGTCCTTCGAGTTCGTACCACACTCCGAAGTGCCGCACTTGAGCACTGCAGAGTCGTACGGCGGCATGAATACTACTTTCGGTGGTGTCCACTTCATCATCGACTCCGGGGGTTTCCTTCGCCTCCCTAGGTCAAGCGCATCTGGCTCAACGACCTCAGTTTCGGAAGGTATCACTCCGGCAGCAACCTCGGAAGTCCCATCCAAGAACATGCAAGAAGGCAGCCGAAAAAGGAAAAGACGAAGGGACTCACGCCGCGAAGAGGAAGAACGAATAGCAGCTCACCCGTACCAGCTCGAACGAGGATGCCAGGACACGCAATCGATCAAGGGCCGCACTCGCTCACTGTATCTATCGGCTACGGAGCAGCTCGAGGCACCGTGTTATCTTCACTCCTACATCGATCCGAAGGATGGTCGAGAGAAATCTAGCCACTTGTTAAGGAACTGCCAACATTTTCTGGAAATTCGGCAGTTCTGCGACGACCTCAGAGCCGAGGCCATGTCAAGAGTTCGCAACATGGAGAGAAAGGCAGGATCCTACGGTTATCCGCCAGAACCATACATACCGGAGCCATACGTGCCAGCAGGAGGAGACAAGTGTGTACCAACGAGGTGTTCCCGGAACCATGTGGGCAGGTCAACATGATCCATAAAACCAGCTTTTCAAAGAGAGAAATCAAAAAATTCTCGCGAGAAGTAAAGTACGCGGAAGTCGCTATGGTTGATACACCCGAATTCATCGACTGGTCAGATCAAAGAATCTCCTTCAGCAGGGCAGATCACCCGAAAGCCGTTTCTAGGCCAGGTCACGCAGCCCTTGTCCTCGAGGTGCAGATCGGAGGGTACAATATGAGCAAAGTGTTCATGGATGGAGGAAGTGGTTTGAACCTGTTATTCACCAACACGATGAAAGCAATGGGTTTAACAGTCGACATGCTAAGAGAGTCTGACATAGGATTCCATGGCATTATACCGACTCGACCCGCCTATTCACTCGGTAAAACATCGCTGGACGTAGTTTTCGGCACGCCTGGCAACTTCAGGAAGGAAAAAATCGAGTTTGAAGTAGTTGACTGGGAGTCTCAGTACCACGCCATCCTTGGCAGACCCGCGTTTGCCAAATTTATGGCCGTGACTCATTATGCGTACCTGAAGCTGAAGATGCCGGGCAACAACGGGACACCAATAACCGTTCATGGAAGCTTTACCCGTTCAGACAACTGCGACAGAGATTTCCAGAAAATCGCCTCGAAGTTTGGAGCCAAGGAAGAACTCAACGCTGTCAATGCAGTCACGGATCACACGCAGCCACCAGTCGACAATCGAAACGTAAGGACCGACAAGTTTGACGCTGCAAAAGAAGCAAATAAGCTGCAGGTGCACCCTGCTGATCCAAAGAAGATGGTCAATACGTCGGCAGACCTCACTGACGCATAGGAAGGCACGCTCATCGAGTTCCTCCGTGAGCGCTAGGAGATATTTGCATGGGAACCATCCGACATGCCAGGTATCCCCAGGGAACTCGCTGAGCACGCCCTCAATGTTGACCCGACAGTCAAACCAGTACAACAGTCGATGCGCCGATTCTCCGAGCCGAAGAGAAGAGCAATTGGCGAACAAATTAGCCGACTCCATAAAGCAGGATTCATTCGGGAGCTCAAGGAAGCCGAGTGGGTGGCTAATCCCGTCATGGTGCCAAAGAAAGACACAACTGCTCTTCGCATGTGCATCGATTACACCAGTCTCAACAAGCATTGCCCGAAAGACCACTTTCCACTGCCTCGTATTGACCAGATAGTCGACTCCACAGCTGGATGCGATCGTCTCTCTTTTCTCGATGCATACTCCGGATATAATCAGATCAAGCTCAAGAAAGAAGACCAGGAGTTAACTGCATTTATCACCCCCACACGGCGTTTTCTGCTACAACGTCATGACCTTCGGGTTGAAAAATGCGGGAGCAACTTACCAACGGTGCATGCAAGCCTGCCTTGGAGAACAGATTGGGAGGAACATCGAGGTCTACATCGACGACATCGTGGTAAAGACGAAGCACACCACCACTCTCATCGATGGTCTGCGGGAAAACTTCGACAACATAGATAGATACAAAATCAAGTTAAATCCGAAGAAATGCTTCTTCGGGGTACCAGGGGGACAAGTGCTCGGGTACTTCATCTCAACCAGAGGAATAGAAGCCAATCCCTTGAAGATCAAAGCTATTCTTGACATGGAGCCGCCAAAGAACCTGCACAGAGTGCAGCAACTGGCAGGACGATTGGCAGCACTCAGCAGATTCATTGCCAAGCTAGGAGAAAAAGCTTTGCCTTTCTATAACTTAATGAAAAAATCAGAAAGGTTCGAGTGGACAAATGAGGCGCAAGAATCATTCGAAAATCTGAAGAAAATCTTATCGACCTCCCCAGTCCTCGTAACCCCACGCGAGAAAGAAACACTGCTTATGTACATAGCAGCAATAGCCCAAGTCTTCAGCAGCGTCCTGGTCGTCGAACAGGAAGAAGCAGGAAGAGTTCACGGTGTGCAGAGACCTGTTTACTACCTCAGCGAAGTACTCACGCCTGCGAAGCAGAGGTACCCTCATCATCAGAAGCTGGCATATGCAGTATGGAGGTCTGCTCGCAAGCTACGTCATTATTTCACGGAGCACCCGATTATCGTCGTCAGTGAAGCACCATTGAAGAACATAATGACTAACCAAGAAGCCACAGGTCGAGTGTCTCAATGGGCCATCGAAATAGCGCCACACGACATAACTTACGTTAATCGAACGGCAATAAAATCCCAAATACTTCCAGACTTCGTGGTAGATTGGATCCAGTCACAGACGCCAGCAGCACCCGACATGTCGGGGTCGTGGACAATGTACTTCGACGGGTCGAAACGGAGCACGGGCGCAGGAGCAGGAGTGATACTAGTATCGCCACAGGGAGTTAAGATGAGGTACATACTACGTATGAATTTCTCCCTGCCAACAAATAACGAAGCAGAATACGAGGCGCTTCTGCACGGAATGAAGATGGCGAAGGCATGTGGGGCAACTCGCCTGGAAATTTATGGAGATTCAAACCTGGTGGTACAGCAGTCGATGAACCTATGTGACGCGGTCAGTGACAACATGATCGCCTACCGACAGTTGTACCAAAATATGGAAGCCAAATTTGAAGGGTGCGAACTTAAACATATCGGCAGAGCCAGCAATGAGGAGGCCGATTCTTTGGCGAACATCGGGTCCATGTGCTCCCCCATTCCAGACGGAGTATTTTACGAAGTGATCACCTAGCGATCGATAAAATAGAAAGCGTCGGCATCCCCAAAGCCATCGGTTGGCGAACCGGAGGCAAGCCCGCAACGAACTGCCGAAGAATCTCCACCTCCACTCGCAGAGCAGGTCCTCCTCCTTGAGGCACTATGGACCAAACCATTCTTAGCGTACCTCACAAAGAAGGAGTTGCCGGAGGATCCGGTAGAAGCAAGACGAATCGTCAGACGGTCAAAAGCCTTCGCTGTGGTGAATGGTGAACTCTACAAGCGCAGCATTTCTGGCATTTTCCAAAGATACATTGCCATTGACGATGGAAAAGCACTATTACGCGAGATACACGAGGGAACTTGCGGACACCACGCAGGAAGCAGGGCCCTTGTGGCGAAAGCCTTCAGGGCAGGATTTTACTGGCCAACAACGGCATCGGATGCTCGAGATCTAGTCATGAAGTGCGACCCCTGCCAATGTTTCTCACCAAAACCGCACGCCCCTGCGACAGATCTGATGACAATACCTCTGGCATGGCCCTTCGCCCAATGGGGACTCGACCAAGTTGGACCACTGCCGAGGTCGTCGCCTGGAGGACACACGTACCTACTGGTCGCAGTCAACAAATTCACCAAGTGGATCGAGGCAGTACCTGTTCGAAACCAGAAAGCCGAAACAGCAGTTCAGTTCTTCAGAGGAATAACCTGTCGATTTGGTATGCCTCACAGTATCGTCACAGACAACGGATCTAACTTTGACTCCAAAGAGTTTCAAAAATTTTGTGATGACGGAGGAATCAAACTGAAATTGGTATCAGTGGCACACCTGCAGACCAATGGCCAGGTGAAAAGGATCAATGGTCTAATAGGGGATGGCCTCAAGAAACGCCTTACGGGTGCGGCCGGAGCCTGGGTCGAAGAGTTACCATCTGTACTTTGGAGTCTGCGTACTACACCTAACAGGTCGACCCAATACACCCCGTTCTTCTTGGTACACGGAGCCGAAGCAGTTCTGCCAGCCGACGTTCGGTTCGAAGCTCCTCGGGTGACAGCGTACACAGAATCCTCTTCCAACATCGCGCTGCAGGAGCTGTGGACCTCCTTGACGAAGCCCGAGACATTGCTTTGGCAAGAATGACGGTATACCAGCAGGCGTTGAGAAATTATCACAGCCGACGAATACGCAGTCGAAGCTTTAATATTGGAGATATGGTACTGCGGCTGAAACAAGAGAGACCCTTGAAACTCGAATCTCCATGGGAAGGACCATACATCATCACTAAAGTGATACCAGGAGGGGCATATCGGCTCAAAAACCCAACTTCGGGAAAAGACGTTGAGAATCCATGGAACATCGCACAGTTGCGACGGTTCTATACATAGGATACAATTGTTTTATTTTTTCGACAGCCTTTAAGGTCGCTCTTGCATTATGAATAAAATTCTAATCAGATTTTCCACCTTTTTTCTTGATCCAGGCCTCATCATCCGAACAAATCGTTTGGGGCCCCTGACGTCGTCTCTTACTCCCATCGGGAGCGCAGGCCAAAAACACGCTCGCACAATGTCATTAACTAAATACTCTCAGCGGGAGCTAAGGTTAATGACACACAAAACAACCAATCCAAGCCTCGAGAAAATACGCGAGTGCTGCAGTCGATGGTTATACTATCACAAAATAAGGCTCAAACCGGTGCACCGCGTGACGAAGCCAAGCGTTTAATTCCCTCGATTAAGTCAACGGGTATCGCTCCTACAAAACTTACATATCGACTTCGCAATAAATTTGCAAATTACAACGAAGTCGTCAGGAGAGCAGGTTGAATTGATCACTCAGCTGCCCTTGACAATAAATTATCAATCGAATTAACAAATTCGCCAGAACTACATGATGTGCAAAGCACACGTTGAATTTACACAAAACAATCTTATGCAGGTACAAGGTTATTGCATTCACGACGGGGCTCCCTGGTTCCCTCGGGCCCTCAGATCTTTCTCAATACCTGTCTCCATCTGTGAGATGATGGTATATGCAGGACCTCTAGCGATATCATAATATCGGTCTAAACTTCTCTCGGTGTTCGCTATGGCCTTCAAGTCCAAAGATGGATGACATGCCAAGACTGAAGCAAAGGCAAGTTCAGCACCAGCCAGGAGCTCTTTCCGCACCAGCAGTCGAATCCTCTCAGGAGATTTGAATCGGGTAAACAAAGCAGACAGAGTTTCGGGTGCTTGATCCAGAGGGAATAAAGTCTTCCAAACCATCGTGAGATGAGCGTGGAATTTATCAAAGTAGTAGTGCACCTTCTCTGCCCAATGCTCAAACTTCGCCACGATAACAGCCTTCGGACGAAGCAGCCATAAATCATGTTTCGGGTGAGCAACGTCAGCCATCGCCTCGACCTTTTCATGGATCTTCCTGTTCTCCTCAGTTTTATCTGAAGATACGACTGTAAAGGAACGAATATCAGTTAAGGGAACATCCGAGCTTTGTCAGGAATCAAAATATGGGTTAACACTTACAGCCCAAACTTTCGGTACCAATATGAAGACGATCGAGAGCATGTTGTTCAATGGCAGTTGCTATTTCACTTTTCTTCTTCACGAACGCTGCCATCGCGTGAAGGGAGGCAATATCTTTATTCAAACGAGACACTTGGTCACGTAAACAACGAACAAGGCCAGACTCATCGCTAGCCGAAGAATTTGGAAAGGGTTCGGCACGGGAAGAAGATGAAGGAATCTGCACTACAACTTTCAGTTCAGAAAAGCACTAACATAAATCTCCCATCGGGAGCACTGGAGTATATATGTTACAGTCAAAAGATTGTTCGAACTAGTTACAGAGCCAAAATAAAAATAGGATCAAGTCAAATTGCATCAGGTCTTAATTACAATTAATAGAGCAAGCATTCAAGGAAATGCCAATGATGAGCCAGGGGCAGCTTCAGGCGCAGACTTGGTCTTGGCTTCGTCAACCAACTTGAGGAGCTGATTGGCACATGTCACTGCCGATCGTTTGAAGGGTTCAAGGTCGACTAGATGGTTGTCGTCATCCACAGGAAATGCCTTAGACAACTTCTCTAAGTCGCACCCCATCCCATGGCCCATCAGCAGCTGGAAAGTAAGAACCGCCCCAAACAAGCGGGAACGGCGTTTCAATACCTCTACAGGCTCAGAAGAGTCGATGAGGAAAGCATCAGCCATCTCGCCAAGAGTCTTGTCCTGCTTCACCTTTGGGAAGATCATCGAGTATAGCCTCGACAATGCTCCTTTAGTCTTCTACAGAAGTCCAAGAACTTGGACGTTGGATTCAGCGGCAAGAGAAAGGGCGTCAGATGTAGAGTCCTCCCGAAGCATGCGCGCCCGCGTGATGGTTATATCAGCAGCCTCTGAAAGAGGACAAATCAACAACAAGAAAGGAAACGCTAAAAGAGGAGCTATGTGCCAAGAACTTTACCCAATAAATTCGTGATGGATTCACGGAGGACGCCTTCCTTCCTGTCGGCTGCGGCTGCAGCTTCGCGCTTGGCGTCTTGTTCATCCTTCATCTGTCGCTTCAGCTTCTTCAACTCCTCCTTCAGCAAGAAATTTTCGTTTTTGGCGTCGGTGGCAAGCCTGTTGGCTTCCAGCACCTGATCAGCCGAAGTTTTGACGGTCTTCCGAAGCTGAGCGTTTTCAGATTCCAGTCGAGTGAACTGCTCGGCGAAGTCTACCACAGCATCGACTTTGGCATAAATCGGCTGCAACGAAGAAAGCCAAGAAGAATCAGTTGAAAGAAAAAAGCTTGGCGAAGCAAGAAAGAAATCAAGACAAATAAAACACTTACGTGGTCGCGAGCAGCCGACGAGGTGGGAGCGTCGCCAGAAGGAATAACCTTCGACATTGGAATCTTCTCTACAGTCGTTCGTGAGGGCGGCGTCGACTTGGCGGGAGAAGGATTCGGCTCCTTAGCTGATGCCTTTCTCTCAAAGGATAATTTGGCCCTCTTTGCGAGAGGAACTTCATCATCATCAGAGCTACTTAAGAGTAGATAATTAGCGTACAAAACAACAGAGGATAAGTCACAAAGGGGTATAGATGCTCACAGGTCCAGGTCATCTTCAGCAGCGAAAAAACCTGTCTTAGTAGGAGAAGGCGGAGCAGTTCCGACGGCATCATTATCTTATCCGCTAGGACTTGATTCAGCCATTGTGATAAAATCTTCGTTTATCTGCATACGTCACCTGCTCCTGATGAAGGCATCCTCCTCGGCAGCTTCATCCTCTTGGACATCGCTGTCCTCAAGGACATGTTGGACGTCCTCGATCTCCTCGGAGTCATCATCATCATCCTCTGGTTCCACACCACTTTCGGGCGTAGGAGGATAGCATTGAGCAACGATGGAGGCCTATCGAGAGAAGAAAGTTTGTAAAGCACAATGAAGAAAGAAACAACAACAACAACAAGCAAGAAACAGCAAGAATTACCTCAGTCGGAAGATGGTCCAGATCATAAGGAGGACGAGCCGATGTCAAGACAATATTGTCCTTCATACTGAGGCACGTCAAGCGGCGGACTTCATCTCGGAGTTCATCAGCCGACAGGTCGGCAGAGTTGATCCTAGACTTGTCATCCTTGCCAGTATAAAGCCACAATTGGTCGGGTCGAGACATTAGCGGTTGCACTCGACATTGTAGGAAATAGGTGTATCATGCACTAGCTACAGCCATAGACCAGAAAATCATAGGCCAATGCAAGTTTTCATAAACATTTCTTCAAAAGGTTTATTTTATTCTGAAAACTATGCCCGTCAGTCTTCACAGGTTGACTAGAACTTCATGGAGTTCCTTTCCTGCCGCGTTCGCAGTTCCCTTCCCGGAACAGGGAGTGACGGTCACAATTCGGTATCCTCTCGCAGAGGTGCGTTACTTTTCCCATAAGAGAACTTAACCTTGTTGCCAACCAAGTCATGAGCTTGTCCACACTTCCTTTGGTGTGAGGTCAGGTATAAGATCCAAGCCCACACCGCCTTCTCCGCGATTGCAAACCCACCCTTTTGTCCAACCGTACACCCCCAGTAGACTTCTCCCGATAATACGGCTTTACTCACGGTGTACTCCGAACAATCCTTCATAGATCGTAGAGCTTATCATCACTAATGGATGGGGATTTAAAAGGATATCCCAACCTATTGCGGCGGTGCCTCCAACACCCCACCGGCTCTACAGATCCGTTGGCGTGCAGAAGGGAAAAGATACGGCTGGCTTCCCCGAGCCATTATAGATCTCATGGTCAACGCGGTTTGTACGGCGCTAGAATCACTTGGACCGGCATTGGTAATTAATCCTAGGGTGATATAACCCATGCAATGGAACCTCCACCATATCAACACATACCATGGTTCCATTGCCCACCACATAGTCATATTCATAATTGTAAAATAATACTTTGCTTTTCAACGCATGAGTGATAAGTATAGTACTTTGCATATAGTTTGATACAAATAATCAAATGACATGAGCAAGCGATGAACTTGCCTTTCTTGACTGCAAGATTATGCAGGCAAAAGCTTCGATAAGTGAGAACTCCAAATGCTGAAATACCATCATCGTCCGGTAAGGACAATGTTTAAAGAACTGGCAAAAATGCTATAATGCATAGTATGAGATGCAATCGTCCCGAGCGTAACCTAACCTCGATGATTTAGGATGTATGTGTTGTAAAGATTTCTTTCGGGTTGATTGCACTTTTAGAAGTGTTCTCAAACAAGGTTCTTATTAGGGTTTGGTTATATTAGCATCATAATCAAGTGATATAAGACATCATAACAATCATACACATAAAGAATAGTAGTGGAGTAATATGTGAAGAACAGTTGTCAATTTTAAGTTCTACAGGACATGGTTGATGATTACTTATTTATATTTCAAAAGAATAACTTCGAAGAACATGTTGTTTAAGAAATAAGAAGTATTTCAAATAAGAACTATGGCTTCTATGGTTTGATTGACATTTGTACTTCAAAAGAATAACTTTTGAAGAACGAGGTTAAATAAGAATATGAACTACTATACATAGGAGCTATGGCTTTCTAGGATTTACTATTGGATTCATTTAGTTCTTTAAATTAAGTGGATTATCATTCCTAAGTGGGGTTTAGTTGAATAGGAGCATGTGATGTGAATTGCTACACAAGGTTGGTACTAGGGTTTATCCTTTTAGTTCTACTAAATTATGATGGTTGAGGTTGATCCTAATGGTGTGGTATATAGGATAGTGGTCAATGGTACTAATTCAATTAACAAGTTAGGGTTTATACCTAGGTGACACTAGGGAATCATATAGGTTTTAATTAAGAATAGGAACATGAAATGATAATCTCATGTGACTTGGTTTTATGCTAGTGGATCATGTCTTGTATTTGTTGGTCACATAATATGGTTCCCTATGTAAAGTGACATTCACATGATCACATGTGATAAGCAACTAGGGTTTAGGGTTAAAGCAATTTCAAATGATCACATACAATAATGGGATCCAGATTCTAACTTATAATAAAACTAGGGTTTCTAAATTATGATCCAATGCTTAAAGTAATACTTGGTACTAGAATTACTGTGATTAAGTACCTTGCACCAAATTAATAATAGCCTTATCATTTAATTATTTTAAAGGGTATAAGAATTTAGACAAATTTGAGTTAGGGTTTAATTTCCAGAATTAGGGTTTTATTAGAACTCAGGGTTTCCTAATTATTGTTAGGTTTTAAAATAATGACTAGTTAATTAAAATTTCTTAAGTACATAATTGTTAGGCTACCAAAATAATATTGGCTTCTAATATTTTCTTGAGTTATTATTATTTAAAGAAAATAGAAAATGGTAAATTGCAAATTAGGGTTTATGAATTACCACTAATAATTAAGTTAATGCAAATATGATAAATAAAATTAATCTTAACATTTTACTTAGTTACTGAATAGTTAAAAATTTAATTTTGAAACTTCACTAATTATTGAGTTTAAATTGTATTTTAAATAAATGAAATGGCATAATTAATAAGGTTAAAAATAAGTGAATTTTTATTTTGTCACCCATTTTTGTTTTATATTTTATTTGAATAGAGTTTATTTTTGTGAGCATTTTGATATATTATTTATCTTTTCCTGAGTTGAAATGAATTTTGTATGAGTTTACAAAGTTTCAGCATTTTACTGGTTTCTAAATTAAAACAGAAAAGCTAAAGGTACCAGTTCGGACTCTAGTCACAGACACTGACGAGTGGGACCAGGTCCAGCGTTGCAGCCACGTGGGAGTGGACCAGGTCAAAATCGAAACATGGCGCGGGAGCTCATCTCCGGCGAGTCAGTCGACCATGGTGGCGACGCTCCCGGGCTCGAGAGGATGGGCGCTAACCAGCATGCGAAGGCAAAGCAGACAGTGACGGCGCCGCTAGCTATTGGTCATCGGAGCTAGGCCGGCGGCGAGATGCTGCGGCGGTGCTCACGGGCTCACGGTGCGGAGGAGCTATGATGCGTAATTGAGCGGGCCAAAGGCACCAGCGGAATGAGTAGCTCACCAGGAGCACCGAGGGCTTGATGGTGAGGCTTAAGGTGGTCCGAATCGACGGCGAGGACAGTGGCCGGCGTCGGAGAAGATGGCTCGGTGAAGATGCTCCAGGGGTCTGCGACTCGATTCCTTGCGTAGGCTGAGCAAGTCGAGGTCGGGGAAGATGATAGTGACCACGACATGGCTCGAGAGTGCCCCTATCGACGGCGAGACGAGTTGGCCGGCGAGCTAGGGTTTCGGTCTGAGAAGCAAATCGGAGAGGAAAAGAAGAAATTGAGATCTAGGGTTCGTCCCGGGGTATTTATAGACCGCAGGAACGCGCCTCGTCACGCGGCCGCTCAAGGAGAGATCGACAGCGAGCGAGGAGGGCGTCGTGTCGTCGAGCGCGTGAGAGGAAGAGGATGAGGATGAACTCCCTCCTCTCGCTGATATTTTTTGGAACGAAGGGGTACGAGAACTTGGGCTGGGCTGTGCTGGGCTTGGTCGACGTGGTGGCTGTTGGGCTGAACCTGGGTTGCTCTGGTGCGGCTTGGCCTGGAAAGGTAAGCCCTTTTTCCCTCTCTTTTTCTCTTTTCAAATTCCTGTTTTTATTTACTGGTTTGTACTTTCTATTTAAATTCAAATTTGAATTCTGTGTTGCTTTGCAGATCCTCAACCATTTGAACATCAAAACAATTTGATAGCGATGCTCACTACTTAGTTTTGTTGTGTTAAACAAATAGTTATTTTATGATTTAATTGATATCTTGTGAGGCTTGGTTAAAATAGAAATGGTTTTAGGTATTTATCTTAATTCCCTTTTCAGTTTGGGAACCAAATTTATTTAAATGATTTTAAATTTCTAACATGTGCAGGGTGAACACATGGTTAGGCTTTGCTAGTACTTAGCATTATTTATGGTTCACATATAGTTTGATTATTGATAGAATTTTAGAATAGATGGCAATGAGAATGAGATCGATTCATCATTTCATGATTTTATGTGAAGAATTGTTTTCAAAGGTTTAAGAAAATGGTTAGATTTACTCTATGTAAAATAATCTTGCTTAGCAAACTCTTGCTTGAATTATTTAAAATGAATCCTAAACTCATCATGATTAACTCTCTTGTTGAGGTGATACTATTTTATAAAATATTATTCATTTGCTTCACTTAGGCAAAGTATTTGAATTACAAAGTAGAATAGGATATTGGTTTCATCCTACTCACCAAATGACCTTTAATTCTCAAGTATGTATGGCTTGGCTTATACTTGTGATCCATGATACACAAGGTAGGGCATCTCATTTTATGTGAAGTGGATTCTATGTGAAAGGGTTTTGGGTTTTGCATACTCTTCATTAAATTGCAATATAAGTAGGCATGAGGCATGGCAGGGTTCTTTTCATGATCCCAAGTGATACTTGGATTCAAATGTGGTCTAGGGTTTTAGTTGGAATTACCCATGTGATACAGAAACTAGAATTGGTTATAAGCTTAAGCTTTGATTATATTTTATTGGCTAGCTAGGGTTACTCCTCCATACAAGGCATGAGGATTGGTTTGGGGTTAACTACTAGTGATATACTTATTATTTTATGTGATAGATAAGATCTAGTGATCATATGATTTAACTTATCATCTATATCTACAAGTTATGATCATGCATTAGACAAGATCCACTCATTCCTCACTAATCCCTCCTTATTATTCCTCTCAACACACTCATTCCAGATTCTTAGGGTTTAATAATTAATACTAAGTTGTGATGATTATGGAATTGGTTTTCTAAGGTATTGTTATTGGAATAGGGTTCTCACCTCCAAGATTAAATATTGACTTGTGATGGCGTGTATTTCACACGTTCGTTGGGCAACCCCAAGAGGAAGGTATGATGCGCACAGCAGCAAGTTTTCCCTCAGAAAGAAACCAAGGTTTATCGAACCAGGAGGAGCCAAGAAGCACGTTGAAGGTTGATGGCGGCGGGATGTAGTGCGGCGCAACACCGGAGATTCCGGCGCCAACGTGGAACCTGCACAACACAACCAAAGTACTTTGCCCCAACGAAACGGTGGAGGTTGTCAATCTCACCGGCTTGCCGTAACAAAGGATTAACCGTATTGTGTGGAAGATGATTGTTTGCGAGAGAAAACAGTAAAAACAAGTATTGCGAGCAGATTTGTATTTCGGTATTAAAGAATGGACCGGGGTCCACGAGTTCACTAGAGGTGTCTCTCCCATAAGATAAAAGCATGTTGGGTGAACAAATTACGGTCGGGCAATTGACAAATAGAGAGAGCATAACAATGCACATACATGACATGATAAGTATAGTGAGATTTAATTGGGCATTACGACAAAGTACATAGACCGCCATCCAAGCCGCATCTATGCCTAAAAAGTCCACCTTCAGGTTATCATCCGAACCCCCTCCAGTATTAAGTTGCTAACAACGGACAATTGCATTAAGTATGGTGCGTAATGTAATCAACAACTACATCCTCGGACATAGCGCCAATGTTTTATCCCTAGTGGCAACAAGCACAACACAACCTTAGAACTTTCGTCACCTTGTCCCATGTGTCAATGCGGGCATGAACCCACTATCGAGCATAAATACTCCCTCTTGGAGTTAAAAGCAAAAACTTGGCCAGAGCCTCTACTAGTAACGGAGAGCATGCAAGATCATAAACAACACATATGTAATAACTTGATAATTAACATGACATGGTATTCTCTATCCATCGGATCCCGACAAACACAACATATAGAATTACGAGATAGATGATCTTGATCATGTTAGGCAGCTCACAAGATCCAACAATGAAGCACAATGAGGAGAAGACAACCATCTAGCTACCTGCTATGGACCCATAGTCCGGGGTTGAACTACTCACTCATCACTCCGGAGGCGACCATGGCGGTGTAAAGTCCTCCGGGAGATGAATCCCCTCTCCGGCGGGGGTGCGGAGGAGATCTCCCGAATCCCCCGAGATGGGATCGGCGGCGGCGGCGTCTCGGTAAGGTTTTCCGTATCGTGGTTTTTCGCATCGGGGGTTTCGCGACGGAGGCTTTAAGTAGGCGGAAGGGCAGAGTCGGGGGCCTGACGAGGGGCCCACACCATAGGGCGGCGCGGGCCCCCCCTTGGCCGCGCCGCCATGTGGTCTGGCCACCTCGTGGCCCCACTTCGTATGCTCTTCGGTCTTCTGGAAGGTTCGTGGCGAAATAGGACCCTAGGTCTTTGTTTCGTCCAATTCCGAGAATATTTCGTTACTAGGATTTCTGAAACCAAAAACAGCAGAAAACGGAACCGGCACTTCGGCATCTTGTTAATAGGTTAGTTCCGTAAAATGCACGAATATGACATAAAGTGTGCATAAAACATGTAGGTATCATCAATAATATGGCATAGAACATAAGAAATTATCGATACGTCGGAGACGTATCAAGCATCCCCAAGCTTAGTTACGCTCGTCCCGAGCGAGGTAAAACGATAACAAAGATAATTTCTGAAGTGATATGCCATCATAACCTTGATCATACTATTTGTAAACATATGTAGTGGATGCAGCGATCAAAACAATGGTAATGACATGAGTAAACAAGTGAATCATAAAGCAAAGACTTTTCATGAATAGTACTTCAAGACAAGTATTAATAAGTCTTGCATAAGAGTTAACTCATAAAGCAATAAATCAAAGTAAAGGTATTGAAGCAACACAAAGGAAGATTAAGTTTCAGCGGTTGCTTTCAACTTGTAACATGTATATCTCATGGATAATAGTCAATATAGAGTAATATAACAA